>NW_027656843.1:0-10000 GCF_964235325.1 Thermobia domestica
ACTCCTCACAGCTGCCGTCAAAACGCTCATAGTTGCCGACTTTTCGTTCATAATTGCGTACAAAGGGCTCATAGTTGCCTACATAATGTTTCGTGCTTATCTTCAAAATACTCACAGTTGCCTTCAGAATGTTCACACGTACTTTCAAAAAGCTCACACTCGCTCCCACGATGGTCATAGTTGCCGACTTTTTATTCATAATGCTGATAGTGTAAGTTACATGGTTGATGGTTGCTGTCAAAAGTCTCATAGTTGCGGTCAGATTCTTGACACAAGCCGTCAGAATGCTCACATTCAAAAAAAAAAAAGTGCTCATAGTTGCCGACTATTTGCTCATAATTGCCGACCAACTCCTCACAGTTGCCGTCAAAACGCTCATAGTTGCCGACATTTCGTTCATAATTGCGGACAAAGGGCTCATAGTTGCCCACATACTGATTCGTGCTCATCCTAAAAATACTCACAGTTGCCTTCAGAATGTTCACACGTAGTTTCAAAATGCTCACACTCTCTTACACAATGCTCTTAGTTGCCGACTTTTCATTCATAATGCTGATAGTGTAAGTTAAATGGTTCACAGTTGCTGTGAAAAGTCTCACAGTTGCGGCCAGATTCTTCAGACAAGCCGTGATAATCCTCACATTAGAAAAAAAAATGTGCTCATAGTTGCCGACCATTCGTTCATAATTGCCGACCAAGGCCTCACAGTTGCTGTCAAAACGCTCATAGTTGCCGACTACATGTTTATAATTGCCGACCAACGCCTCACAGTTGCCGTCAAAACGCTCATAGTTGCCGACTTTTTGTTCATAATTGCGGACAAAGGGCTCATAGTTTCCTACATAATGTTTCATGCTCATCCTCAGAATACACACAGCTGCCTTCAGAATGTTCACGCGTACTTTAAAAATGCTCACACTCGCTTCCACGATGCTCATAGTTGCCGACTTTTCATTCATAATATCTAACATACTGCTGATAGTGTAACTTAAATGGTTCACGGTTGGTGTCAAAAGCCTCACAGTTTCTGTCACAATGCTCACGCAAAACGTGAGAATTCTCACATTAAAAAAAAAGTGCTCATAGTTGCCGACTATTCGTTCATAATTGCCGACCAAGGCCTCACAGTTGCCGTCAAAACGTTCATAGTTGCCGACTTTTCGTTCATAATTGCGGACAAAGGGCTCATATTTGCCTACATATTCGTTCGTGCCCATCTTCAAAATACTTACAGTTGCCTTCAGAATCTTCACACGTACTTTCAAAATGCTCACACTCGTTTCCACGATGCTCATAGTTGCCGACTTTTCATTCATAATATCTAACATACTGCTGATAGTGTAAGTTAAATGGTTCATGGTTGTTGTCGAAAGCCTCACAGTTTCCGTCAGATTCCTCACGCAAGCCGTCAGAATGTTCACATTAAAAAAAAAAAGTGCTCATAGTTGCCGACCATTCGTTCATAATTGCCGACCAAGGCCTCACAGTTGCATTCAAAACGCTCATAGTTGCCTAGTTTTCGTTCATAATTGCGGATATGGGGCTCACAATTGAAAACATAATTCTTCATGCTTATCTTGAAAATACTCGCAGTTTGCTCCAGAAAGTTCACACGTGCTTTCAAGGTGCTCACACTGGCTTTCACGCTGCTCATAGTTGCCGACTTTTCGTTCATAGTTGCCGACTTTTTGTTGATAATTGCAGTTATGGGGCTCACAATTGAAAACATAATTCTTCATGCTTATCTTGAAAATACTCGCAGTTTGCTTCAGAATGTTCACACGTGCTTTCAAAGTGCTCACACTAGTTCTCATGATGCTCATAGTTGCCGACTTTTTGTTCATAATTGCCGGCCAAGGCCTCACAGTTGCCGTGAACACGCTCATAGTTGCCGACTTTTCGTTCATAATTTTGGACATGGGCTCACACTTGCCGTCAGATGGTTCACGCTACAGCGGTACTTGGGCAATGAGTATTTCTTTATATGTACTAACATAGGTTAATTTCGAAGAAGAAGTTAGTTAAAAATATAGAATTATCAAATATACAAAAAAAAAAGATATTCATATGTCATAAAATAATAAGGTTTTCAATATCTAGTTGGCAGGCAATCAGATAAATAATACATATATATATATATATATATATATATATATATATATATATATATAAATGGAGAGAAACCACGTAAT
Source organism: Thermobia domestica (assembly GCF_964235325.1). Classification (NCBI taxonomy): domain Eukaryota; kingdom Metazoa; phylum Arthropoda; class Insecta; order Zygentoma; family Lepismatidae; genus Thermobia; species Thermobia domestica. The sequence continues at coordinate 2,193 of NW_027656843.1, forward strand.
GGAAACATTGTTATTTTGATGTGGCTCGTATGTATTATAAGAAAATAAGGAACCAAGGCTACAGCGAATTGTATTTTATCGTTGTAACACTAGCCGTCAAACTGCTCACACTTGCCGTCAAAATTCTTATACATGTCCTCAAAATTTATAAAATTACTAAATGTGGTAAGAAAAAAAAAAAGCAACGAAGGCTTTACGTATACGACGCCTTTCACACCCGCAAATTATGAGGCACTTCCTGTAGAGTTATAATGGCCATATTTGACGAAACTGTAGCCTTTCGGGAGTAAGTCACAGGAAAATTTCCAAAAGTGAATATTTCGAATGTTTAGTTGGTCTAAAGGGGCGATGAAGATATTTCCCATGTTATTTAAATGGACGGTTTTGCGGACCTATAATCTGAAATTTTAGGTACTTTTAATAAAACTTTGAAATTCCGTATACTTGTACGTTTTCCTAAGTCTTACCTAGTTGGATATATATTTCCAAGTTTAGCGTGGTTTTATGCGGAACTCAAAAAATTTCCCATGTTATTTCTATGAAACACCTTTGACATCCCAAAATTATTGGGCACTTCCTGTAGGGCTACAATAACTAATTTCGACATGATTGTAGATTGTCGGGACTAACCAACAGGAAAATTGTCAAAAGTGAATATTTTTAACTTTTAAGAGGTCTAAAGAGGAAATGAAGAAATTCCCCATGTTATTTAAATGGGCCTTTATTTAGACTTGTAATCTCAAAGTTTAGTTACTTGTAATTGGAACACAAACGAGAAATTCGGTATTCTTGTACGTTTTCATTAGCGTTACCTAAGTAAATCAGTACAAAGTAAAAATTTTCAACTTTAGAGTGGTTTTATGGGGAATTGAAAAGTCTTTCTCATGTCATTTATATGGGACGTCTTCTGCACGCCAAAATGTTCGGTTAATTGTGGTAGGATTGCAATGATGAAATTTAGCATAATTGTAGGCTTTCCAGACTAAGCTACAGCAAAATTGCCAAAAGTGAATATTTTTAATGTTTAAGGGGTCTAAAGGAGGATGAAGAAATCCCCACGCTATTTAAATAGGCGTTTTCTTGGGATCCAAAATCTTATCTTTTAATTAGTTGAAATAGTAAAGTAAACTTGAAATTCCCTAGAATTGTGAGAATAAGAGGTGCAAGGGCGAAATACCTTCAAAAGGAGGGGCTTTGTGGGCGAAGCCACAAGCTAACCAAACTAAACTTTTGTTTGTCTTTTACCGAAGGTTTGAAAAGTTTTCGACTAAGAGAGGTGTAGCTGTGCACGAAGATGTGTTGACATTGTGCGGAAAAGTGGAAAGAAGAAAAATAGTGATAAGCGAAAAAAAATAATAATAATAACATAAATTTTATTTAATCATATACTTTACTCTTTCAATGGGTGAACAATAATAGAGCATGAAAGTAAATTAGAGTAAATTTATATTTCGCTCACACTTGAGGTCATTTTTATTCGAAACTAAGCTTTTGCACTACTATAAGGAAACTATTCAAAACTGAGAAGTGCAATTTCTACAACAAGTGTACCTGGATATTATGCGTTCGAGTACGTGTAAGGAATTATTGTATCTGCACTTTTCTACAAGAAAAGATACTCTAAATTGTTGTAGAAATTTGAAAATTTGACGGCAAACAGAGCCCACGCTTAACGTGAACACCGCCCGTGAGAGTACATAATTTGATATCTTTTTTTTTTCTTTTCTTTCATTTTTTCTTTCTTTCCATTTTCTTTCTTTTTCTTTTCTTTTTTCTTCTTCTCAACAGAAAGAAAACTAGTGAAACTAGAGAAGAGAAATCTCTACCGAGAATGTACGAAAACATTTTTTTTTTTTTTTATCGAAGTAGGTGGAAGGAATCATCGGATCAAAATGCTCAAAGTTGCCATGAGGATCCTCACACAAGCCGTCAAAATGCTCATAGTTGCCCACAATTCGTTCATAATTGCGGACATAGAGCTCACAGTTACCATGAGAAGGTTCACACTAGCCGTCAAAATCCTCACACTTGCCGTCAAAACGATCATAGTTGCCGACTTTTCGTTCATATTTGCGGATATAGGGCTCATAGTTGAAAACATAATTTTTCATGCTTATCTTCAAAATACTCGCAGTTGGCTTCACAATGTTCACACGTGCTTCCAAAGTGCTCACACTCGCTTTCATGATGCTCATAGTTGCCGACTTTTTGTTCATAATTGCCGACCCAAGGCTCACAGTTGCCATCAAAACGCTCATAGTTGTCGACTTTTCGTTCATAATTGCGGATATAGAGCTCACAATTGAATACATAATTTTTCATGTTTATCTTGAAAATACTAGCAGTTGGCTTCAGAATGTTCACACGTACTTTCAGGGTGCTCACACTTGCCGTCAAAACGCTCATAGTTGCCGACTTTTCGTTCATAATTGCGGACATTGGGGTCAAAGTTGCCGACATTGTAGTTTATGTTTACCTTCCAAATACTCTCCGTTGCCTTGACAATTTTCACACTAACCCTGAAATTGCTAACACTCGCTCTCACAAGGCTCATAGTTGTCGACCTTTCATTCATAATATGAAATATACAGTTGATAGTGTAAGTTAAATGTTTCATGGTTGCTGTCAAAAGGCTCACAGTTGCCGTCAGTTTCCTCACTCAAGCCGTCAGCATGCTCACATTTACCAATAAAGTGCTCATAGTTGCCGACTATTTGTTCATAATTGCCGACCTATGGCTCACAGTTGCCGTCAAAACGCTCATAGTTGCCGACTTTTCGTTCATATTTGCGAATATAGGGCTCACAATTGAAAACATAATTTTTCATGCTTATCTTCAAAATACTCATAGTTGACTTCAGAATGTTCACAGGTGCTTCCAAAGTGCTCACACTCGCTTTCATGATGCTCATAGTTGCCGACTTTTCGTTCATATTTGCGAATATAGGGCTCACAATTGAAAACATAATTTTTCATGTTTATCTTCAAAATACTCGCATTTGGCTTCAGAATGTTCACAGGTGCTTCCAAAGTGCTCACACTCGCTTTCACGATGCTCATAGTTGCCGACTTTTGTTCATAATTGCCGACCCAGGGCTCACAGTTGCCGTCAAAACGCTCATAGTTGCCGACTTTTCGTTCATATTTGCGAATATAGGGCTCACAATTGAAAACATAATTTTTCATGCTTATCTTCAAAATACTCACAGTTGACTTCAGAATGTTCACAGGTGCTTCCAAAGTGCTCACACTCGCTTTCATGATGCTCATAGTTGCCGACTTTTGTTCATAATTGCCGACCCAGGGCTCACAGTTGCCGTCAAAACGCTCATAGTTGCCGACTTTTCGTTCATAATTGCGGACTTAAGTCTCATAGGTGGCAACATAATGGTTCATGGTTGCCGTCAATATGCCCAAAGTTGAACACGTATCTCCCATGGAAAACTTTAACCGCTTATCGCCATGAGAGCTCAAAATCCAGCCTAAAGTTGAAATTGAACGCTGTCAGCGGAATCAAAACCTGGAGGTTTTTTTTTTTTTTTTTTTTTTTTACAAAGGAGCGTTCAATGGAATTCCGTAATATGAAATAAACTGAATATTCGTGTGAACGAGCATGAAAATTAGGACCTCTTTTATGCGTGTACTTAAGGGATGAGCTAAGTGACTGATGACAGATATGTTGGAATGTGAATGTCGATGAACCGAATAACATATCGTTGTTAATTCACAGGTACAATTGAGACATGATATATCTTTTCAAACGTAGGCATTTTGTAAGCAGCACCGCAAATTTTGTCCGCGAAGACAGGCTTTGCTGTCCGCCAAGATGTGCGGACATTGTGAGGGAAAATGAAAAGAAGAAAAATAGTGATAAAAAGAAAAACAACATAAATTTTATTTCACCATATAGTTTACTCTTTCAATGGGCGACCTATAATAGAGTAAGAAAGTAAATAAGAAGAATTTTACATTTTGCTCACACTTGTGGTCATTTTTATTCCAAATTAAGTTTTTGTACTATTGCAAGAAAACTATTCGTACCCGATTAATTTAATTTCTGCAAGACGTGAACCTACATACTTTACAGGGAAGTTCATAAAAAGAATTGTTGTATCGCCATATATATATAAAACTTTAAAATGTTACAGAAGGTTGAACATTTGACGGCAAACAGAGGCCACACTGACCGTCGAAAACTGCGAACGCAGCCGGCAGGTGTAGAGGAGAACACAAAATCATGTTCTTTCTCAATTGTAAAGAGACCGTAGAAGCTAGAATAGTGAAAGTTCTACACAAGACGTACTTAAACACAGTACATGCGACAACGTACAAACAGTTTGTATATACAAATTACTAACAGAGAAAATTCAGTTTCTCTTTTACCGGAGGGTTAAAATTTTGTCGGCGAAGACAGGTTTCGATTGCCGCAAAGATGTGTGGATACTGTGGTGGAAGGTGAGACGAGGAAAAATATTGATAAAAAGGAAAACAATATAAAATTTATTTAACTATATACTATTCTGCGTCAATGGGTGAACTATAAGAGAGTGAGAATGTAAATTGGAATACCATTACATTTCGCTCACCCTTGTGGTCAAGCTTGTTTGAAATTACGTTTCTACACTATTTTTGGGAAATTATTCAAACCAGAATAGTGCAATTTGCACAGAAAGTGTATGAAAATACTGTGCACGGGAATTGATATAAAGAATTGTAGTAACTCCAATTTTATGAAGGAAAATATACTTCAAATTGGTGCAGAAGGTTGAAAATATTACTGCAAGCACAGACCACACTGGCCGTCAAGGGCTTTGAACGCTACCTGCAAGGATAGATGAGAAATTGAAATCATTTTCTTCCCACTACGAATAGAAAAACCAATAAAACTAGAATAGTAATATTTCTAAACGGAATATATGCAAACACAGTATATCGAAGTAGGTTATTAGGAATTTTTATATTCACATTTACAAAAATGATAAAAATAATAATAATAATAATAATAATAAATAATTAAAAAAGTTATTACAGTTCAAAATGTAGCGGAGGGTTGAAAATTTTCCGGCTAAAACGAGGTTTATTGGAAATGAAGATGTGTGGGCATGCACCGTAAAAATAAGACAATCGTTAGAGCAGTGTGTGTGTGGGGGGGGGGGGGGATAAACATAGAAATAATGAAAAGAAATCACTAATATCCATTCCAGCTTCAATTAATGAACAATGATGTAGGGAGAGAGCAAACAACAACACTGTTGTTTATTCCTTCACATTCGGAATGACGGTCATCCCAGATTCTGTTTTTCCACTATCTTGACGAAAGATAGATTAGTGACATTCCCAGCCTACCTGTACCTAAACACTGTGCATTGAAATATGTATAATATTAGTACTCTCATATTTGCGCAGATAAGGCTCATAGTTGCCGTCAACATGCTCACAGTTGCCGTCAAAATGCTCACACGTGCCGTCAAAATGCTCACACTTGCCGTCACAATTTATAAGGTTTAAAAAATGCGGTAAGAAGTAAAGCAACATAAATGTCACTTAACCAGATACTATTCTGTGCTAATGGGTGAGCAATAACAGAGTAAGAAAGTAAATTGGAAAACTTTTACATTTCGCTCACACTTGTGGTCATGTTTTTTTTTTTTTTTTTTTTTTTTTGTAAATTACGTTCTCCCACTATTTTAACGAAACTATTCAAACCAGAATAGTGCAATTTCTACATGAGGTGTACCTTGATCGCAGCATAATTGTGGGACGTAAATCTTGAAGATTTCATTTAATTTCATTTTTAATAATAATACTAATAATAGTAATAAATATGTGCAAGAAAGTTGAAATTTGGCTTAATACGGGAGGCGAACGACCCAGGCTGTTTGCCGGAATAAAACTTGGATCCCTAACGCCAGAAGCGCATATATTAACGGCTTAGCCACGAGGTGGCTGATACAGAAATAATGCAAATTCCAATATTTTTACTTTTTGCTAATGTTTGAAATTGTTGTTATTGCAAATCACGTTTTTAACAAAACTGTTCTAACTACAAAAGTGAAATTTCAACCCAAACCATGGCAAAGCACTGAAAAGTAAGGAAAAGCATGGCAAAGTAAAGAAATATGTAAAGAATATATATTTAACCGCAGTGACACGGAATATATATAAAAATTCATCCATGGTTTTTCTCACAAACCCAACTCCCCCCCCCCCCCGAAAGAAAAGATAGGTTTATTGCATCTCTTTGCTCCGGTGCATAATCGTGGCAGATAGGTTAAAATTTCAAGGGACTTCGTGCACACTATAGCAACAGCAAAGTATATGGGAAGGAACGGCAGAAATCCGATAAAACGCGGTGTTGGCGTGTGCCACCTCGGTAGTGAAAGAATAATTTCTTTCTGTGAACACGAATTTTTCTCAACGAAAATAAATAAATAAATAATTTAATAAAAATTAAATACTTCTAAGGGAAGAACACAGCAAATGAATGACGAGGTAGGTAAAAATTCCAAATGGAAATACAGGGCTGTGAAGTTCAAAAATAAATAAATAAATAAATAAATAAATAAACCATTATCATACTTAAAAATATGTGGTAAAAATTAAAAAGAAAATAAGACCTTTGTTGTACTCTCACGAGAAGATACACACATCGTCTGGAAATTTGAGTCGATAGAAAGCACACAACTGTGATCTAAAACAACCAAATTTAAAACGAAATCACCACATAAGTGTAACCTAATGAAGTTCAACAAAATAAAGCATACAGTAAATTGTGGCGGTGATGGAGGGCGCAGTTACCGTCATGTAAACAAGTCCGTCCACGCTTAAGTTTAACGGGAGCGAGAAGGTAAACCATGTCGGTGATGGATGGCTTAGTTGCCGTCATATAGAGAAACCCCTGTCTATCGTGAGACCCATGTTCCACTTGCTAACACTTTCATGTATGTGAAAACAAGTCAAGATCAGCAAGTGCGAGCGAGTGCGAAAACGTAAAGTCGGCAATTATGAGCAAATGAAAAAAAAAAAAAAACAGCAATTATGAGCATATGGAATATTCCAAATGGGAGAATTAAATAAATAAAAAGAACATAAAAGTGTGATAAGACACTTGTTGTACTCTCAAGAGGATATATATACATCGTCTGGAAATTACACAACAACTGTGAGCGAAAGTAAGGAAATTAAAAAAAAAAAAAAAAAAGAGAACAGCACATAACTGAAAGCAAATGAAGATCAAGAAAAGAAAGCATACGGTAAATTATGGCGGTGATGGAGGGCGCAGTTACCGTCATGTAAACTAATCCGTCCACGCTTAAGTTTAACGGGAGCGAGAAGGTAAACTTTGTCGGTGATGGATGCTTTAGTTGCCGTCATACAGAGGAGCCCCTGCTTATCATGAGACCCATGTTCCCCTTGCTAACACTTTTATGTATGTGTAAAAAAAAAATAAAGATCGGCAAGTGTGAGCGAGTGGGAAAAGGTAAAGTCGGCAATTATGAGCAAAACAAAAAAGTCGGCAATTATGAGCATATGGAACATTCCACATAAGACACTATATACCTCATCAGGAAAATACACAACTGTGAGCGAAAACAACCAAATTAAGAAATCAGCACATAAGTGTAAACTAATGAAATTCAACAAAAGAAAGCATACGGTAAATTGTGGCGGTGATGGAGGGCGCAGTTGCCGTCAATTAAACCAGTGCGTGCACGCTTAAGTTTAACGGGAGCGAGAAGGTAAACCATGTCGGTGATGGATGGCTTAGTTGCCGTCATATAGAGGAGCCCGTGCTTATCATGAGACCC
>NW_027656843.1:15000-20000 GCF_964235325.1 Thermobia domestica
GCATGGGGGACGGTATCAAAGGCCTTAGATATGTCGATGCCCAAAACAGCAACTCCCTCTTGCCTCTTACTATGATATAGAATTTGGTTAAATAAGAAACAATTATTAGGAGTGCCTTCATTTTTAGTAAATCCTTTTTGCCTACTATTATAACTAATTTCGGTGCGTAACCTCTCATCCAATATTGCACTAAAAATTCTATGAAAAAGCGGGCTAATTGTGATCGGCCTCCAATTTTTGGCTTGAGACAAATCTTCTTTTTTTGGGATTAACGTTGTCCTGTTTATCTTCCAGCTTTGTGGAATTATTCCCATTTTAAGGACAACATTAAATAAAGCCTCAAGAATATCAACAACTTCCGGGCTTTCAACATCCCTTTTTTTTACGTTGTCTATCCCAGGAGCAGATTTTCCTTTTAGTTTTTTGATTTTCATTAAAATTTCTTTTCTTGTAATTAACTTAGTTAATCGTTCCTTGGACAATTGATTCATTTGACTTTTTTGAAAATTTATCTCACATTTACCCATTCTTCCCCATAGATCACTATACAACATTTCTATGTCTTCATCAGGTGGTTTTTTTGTTGGTTCCATAACCAATTCTCCTAAGTTGTTATCCATAATTTTGTTAGCTAAAACTCCAGGATTAGTCCTGTATAGCTGTTGCGTGTTTGCATATTGCCTGACTTTTTTATTTCCCGAGTTGAATTTCTTTTTAGTTTTATTTTCATTATTCTTGCTTTTTATTTTTTCTTCATTACCTCTCGCTAAGCAATTAGCAATTCCGTCATTAAGTTTATTCAAGTCCGATATTTCTAAGTTAATTTTATTATCTAGTGCAAATCTAAGAATTTTATAGATTGTCCACAAATCTTCAATAGGCTGATCATTCTTTAACAGTTTCATAGTCTCCTCCAGTTCATCATCCTGTTCATTTTCGTATAGTATTTCTTCAATACCCCTCACAATACCATCTTCGGCCCTACATTCAGGTTCCGGTACAGGTGTGCATAACAAATCTTCAATGGCTTCCTGAGTTGGCAAAAATCCTCCAAATTCTACATTTTGAAAACTATTTTCAAAATTTAATAAACGATGAAATCTGTCCTGTACCATTTGGACCTGGGAGTCAGACCAAATATTAGTAGTTCCAGATTTCATCATATTCAAACTCAGATCTAAACTTCCGTTTAAGTTATTATCTTTATCCTTCTTTGATGTTTTTTGAATATTTTCTACTTCTATTGGAGGAATTTTATTTTTTTTGTTGAGCAACTCATTGCTCACTGAGCTATTTTTGTTAAAATCTTCAAACTTCTTTTGAGTTTCTGTTTTATTTCTTTTCATAAGTTCTCTAATATAGTTGTCTATAAATTCCTCTTCTTTTTTAAAAAACTCATCATTCGTAACGGAGTATCCTTTACAACTTGTTTGTTTTGTTTCTTCATTTAAAATTTTCCTTTTCAGTGGCGTTATACTACTCCATCTTCGTTTGACCCTTTCAATATCATACAGTTTAACTGGTTTCGAATGATCGCTTGGATCATCAATTACATCTTCAAATTTCCAAGATAATGTTGTGTTCATATCCATAGTTTTATTTTGGTTTAGACTTTTAGATTCAAGTCTCTCTCGGATTGGTTTTTCTTTATCAATAATTTCCTCCTTAAGAGTTTTAGTTTCGTCATTACTATTAATTCTGAATTCCTTAAACTTATCAGTTATTTCCTCAGCCAATGTTTCCTGGAATGAGTTTTTATTTTTATCCTCTTCCTCTGATGAAGAAATTATTAATGGTTTTATTGATTTCTTTTTATTTCTAGCTCTCATCCAGATTTTAGATCGTATTTGTTTCCATTCTTTATCCTCCTCCGAGGAGTCTTCATATATACTTGAATCATCGTCTGATGACATTATTTTAGTTCTAGTATATCTTCTGTTAGGTTTGCTTGTTATATCAGTTTTTGGTTGTTGACCCTTTTCTTCAACATTTTCAGAAGAAAATCGTGGACGTTTATTTCTGAAGCTGTAACCATTGCTCGCATCATCATTCGGACTATTACTCTTAACCTTGAGTTCAGCGTTTTCTTCGGGTATTTTGTCAAATTCATTCTTTCTTTTTGTTGAAGCTTTTTTCTCCATATTTTCTTCTGTTGTTAAGTATTCCTTAGGAATTCGTCCAATTCGAATTAAGTGCTTCTTTTTATCTCTAATTTCGTTGGCAGTTTTATTTTCAAAGTAACTAGCCAATATTAAGTTTAAGTCCTTTTTTCCTTTATTTGTTTTTACCACATTCACAAAAAGGTCCACTTCTGCATCTGTCCATTTCGGACCTGCTCCCGGTTTTTGTCTTTCCTTTCTTCGGTTTATTTCTTCCGTCTTCTCTTTATTTCTTTCGTTGGGATGTTCAATTCGTGTATGAGTCCCCCTGCCATGAGAAGTCTCAAACTTTCTGGGGCAATAGTTACAACAAAATAAGCCCTCTTCCACTTTTAGCCCTGGACACTTAGGGAAATGACAAGACACATTATGAAATTTGTCAAATGTTTTCAAACATTGCTTGCATTGAAAACAGTGCTTGTCCTTATGGTTTTGTTCCAAATGGGAAATAAATCCCTTAGTATTAAAAAATATCTCATTTGGATGATCAGCACACTCTAAGTTGTCCTCCTCAATAGGATACTTGATTTTTAGAAGACATTCCATTCTGAGAGTCAAAATAAAAATCCACCTTTTAAATTAGTTTCAATTAAATAAAAAGAGTTGTTTTAACGTACTCAAGGAAAATTACACAATCAATATTCAGCACACGTTAAAATTATAACTAACAGTTGTTATAAAACAATCGGACTATACCATTAAAAAAAAGGTTTAAACCCAAATAATTATATTATAATATACAAATAAAATGATTTTACCATTATTTTAATTTGGTTTTATAATTTTAAAACTGACTAAACCTTTTTGATACTTTTAGGTGTCATGCAAACATAAATTTTAAAACCAAAATTAACAATTTTAATCTAAAAACACTTTTAATACAATTAAAATTTTTGCTAAGTCCTAAAAGAGTAAATAAAGCAATTGCTAGACTAGAGTTTTTAAAAGGCCATTAACGATTAAAGAAAATACAATTTTAGTCAATTTAATTAAAGAGGTACGAGATTATGGCCTTATTTTAATAATAACAATTTTAATATAGCATAGACAATCAAAATAAAAAGTTTCCTAAATACAGCTTTTTATTGTGCTAATATTGATTAAAACAAAATATAATATTTCACTAAAAAAATTTCCACTTGAGATTTTATATTGAACAAATTTTAAAAAATTTTACATAATAAGTAAATGTAAAACACCATGAATTTTAGACTTGTAGTTTTATTGTGCTAGTTTTAACTAAAATATATAATTAAAATTAAAATATGTACATGCACGTATATATATATCTGTAATAGATTTTCTTTTCCTTATCACATATTTATCATTTTATGTTTTAATTTAAGGATAACACAACTGATGTTTTCCTAAATTAAAAAATAAATCCATACTAAAAGAAGCAACTTTAAAATAACTAAAAAAAAACATCAATAAAGTATATTCTAGTCTACTAGTTTGATTAGGTGCAAATCCTTGGTAAGTACCTGTTTTAATTCAATTAAAGCAATAAGCTTTATTGCTATCCCTCCTAACTTAAGGATAGTATACCTCCCATGCTTAGTCAACTGCAAATCACGATATAAAACAGTATCAATTGCTTCAGTTATGCCTAACTAGTGGCAAGTCATATTCAAAATCAATGTTAGTGACCTGCCAAGATTATGTCTAAATTTTAATTTATCAAAGTTATGTTGACTAAAGATCAGTGTAAATTAATATTCACATTCAAGATTTTTATCTAAAAGAAGTAAATGTTCACTTACCACCTTGACAAAGGTTAAAATTAGTCCTAATTGTTCTTTTTAATATTTTCTTTATACGTCGTTCACTTGAATGTGAACTAATACTAAATTAACATAAGACAGTCCCATCTCATAATCTGGCAGCATAGCTTTTCGTCATCCTCCCATCATCACCTTCGTCACCAAGAAGAAGGGCAGCCATTACAGGCAACCGTAACACAGCACTGGAACACTTCAAAAAAACAATCCGAAATTATCCATTACATCCAGCCGTTTTTGTCTAAAATACATAGTACATTATTTACAAACAGCTATACTAAACTATTTCTTCTAACATCAAAACAACAGGTAGCAGTTTATATATATTTTTTATACGTTTTCCACTATACATTATACACATTGCAGAAAAACGTGGATCGCCATCATTTACATGTATTTAACGAATCCGGTCATATCTCTTCCATCCGACGTTTTAGAAACAAGATTCACTAAACAATAGTTTCTAATAATCACATAAATATTTAAATTGGTTTAAAATCTGCAGATTGTAAAGCAGATTAGAATCAACGCATTATTTCACCATAATGCATTTTTTAGTCTTTACCAGACACAACATGGTAGATTTCATTCAATTTAAATTTGTTCCGGAATCCGTTAATATCTTCTCCATCCGAGTGAATTAAGTAAAGATATTAAAATTTAAAGTAATATACGTTAATATATTGAGTTTTCAGGCACTAAAGTCCAACATTTATTTATTATTTTATCGCAATAGCTGTAACTTTAGCCAAGTATACAGAACGTGGTAGATTTCAATCAGTTTAAATTTGTTCCAGAATCTGTTAATATCTACTCCATCCGAATGAATTAAGTAAAGATATTAAAATTTACAATAATGTACGTTAATATATTGAGTTTTCAGGCACTAAGGTCCAACATTTATTTATTATTTCATCACAATAACTTTAACTTTAGCCAAGTATGCCCCACGTGGCACCATTCACTCAGTCTAGATTTACGCGCGAATCCACAAATATCTAAACAATCCTTATCAGTGCAATAATATTATTCAAATTAAAATCAGTTTATATCAATATAT
>NW_027656843.1:22500-56895 GCF_964235325.1 Thermobia domestica
AATAAAGCAAAATATGCTCATATACAAGAATTATATTCTAATAACCCAGATAAGCTTTCAAAATTAATTTTTGAGGATCGCCTTTTGGAGGTAGGCAAAGAATTTGGTCAGCTACGTTCTGACGATGTCTACAATTTTTATAGGGATCTTTGGGGTAATGAGGGTAATTGTAATTTTGAATTTTTTAAGGAAGAAATGAATAATGATCAGATGGAAAATCTTCTACAGCCTATTAGCTTAAAAGAGGTTAGCCAACGCATCAGGAGACTGGGTAATAGTTCATCGCCCGGCCCTGATGGCATAAGAAAAGAGCAGGTTAATAAGAAAGAGGTTATGTATTTATTGGTTAAATTATATAACTGCATTTTGTTTTTTGGAACGGTTCCTGAAAATTGGCGCCAAAATTGTACCACATTAATCCCAAAACCAGGGAAGGACTTGAATCGAGTAGGTAATTGGCGCCCAATAACAATATCCTCATTGCTTTGTAGAATATTTTCTGGGCTTATGGAAGAAAGATTGAACAAGGTAATAGACCTTCATTGTGCACAAAAGGGTTTCACTAAGGGAAGTAATACCCTTATCAATTGTTTTGCTTTGGATACGGTAATAAAATTAGGTAAAAAACATACATCGTTATATGGTGTTATGATAGATGTAAAGAAGGCTTTTGATACTGTGCCTCATAAAGCCATTGTCCAAGCATTAAAGGGAAGATCTGTCCCTAATATGTACATTGAAGTAGTTAATAATATGTATAACAACAATGTAACAATGTTCAATAAGCTTGATATAGGTACTTATGTTAAAAGAGGGGTGCGACAGGGAGATCCCCTAAGCCCCCTCTTATTTAATTTAGTTATGGACTCTGTAATTAGGAAATTAATAGATAAAGATAAAGGATATAAAATTCAAAATCAAAAAATACCAATTTTAGCGTATGCTGATGATGTCCTGTTGCTAGGAAACAATCCTACGGAGTTACAAGAAATTTTAGATCTATTCGTGGAAAATCTAAGTAAAATTGGTCTTAGTATTGCTATTGACAAATGTATTAGTTTCGGCATGAAGCCGTATAGGAGATCATGGTTAATGGAAGAGGTGGATCTAAATATAAATGGTTCAAAGATTAAATTTTTACAGAATGATCAGCCTTTTCAATATTTGGGGTGTATGTATACCTTACAAGGAGGTATAGAAAATCAACACCACCTAGGTAATTTAGGGAAGATGTTAACTCGATTAGGGACTTTAGATCTAAAGCCTCGACAAAGAATAAATTTGTTGCAAACATACTTATTGCCTAAGTATTTTTATGTATGGATATCGAGTATGGTTACACCTACTTTCCTTAAGGAAGTAGATGACCTGGTTAGAAGTTACCTAAAAAGGTGGTTACATTTAATTTCGGGAACCGTAGATGAGTTTTTTTATACTAGAAAGAGGGATGGGGGATTAGGGTTCCCGAAAATTAGTAATATAATTTTATTAGCGCAGCTAAAATTTATACACACCCTAAAGATGCATGAAGAGGAAGGATTTATCCAGGAATTGATTAGAGTTAGTAACATTAACCAGGTAGAGGATAAAATAGTTAATAAACTTGAAATCAGGCGACCCTATAATTTAAAGGTCTTACAGTTCAAGAAAATAGAAATGAAAGAAGAAAGTTTTCGACAATGGGCGAGGAAAACTAGTCAGGGTAAAGGACTGGAATATTTTAAAAATAATTCACTTTGTAATAACTTCTTATATGAAGAAACCTTACCGGATGGAAGGTTCATTGACGCTGTTAAATTAAGAACTAATACTTACGGGGTGAGAACTGCTTTGGCAAGAGCTCTCCCCGGGATTGATGTACAATGTCGTACTTGTCATGAACCTTTAGAAACTGTTGGTCATGTAATAGGGAAGTGCATTTCACATGCACAAAGAAGAATTGTTAGGCATGACCGTATTGTAGGAATGTTTTTAAAACATTTCCAAATAAAAGGTTTTAATATTGGAAGGGAGCCTGAGTTCACTATTGGAAATACTAAATTGAAACCGGACATCATTATTGAGAATGAACGGAAAAGGGTTGTACTTGATGTGACAATTAGATTTGAGGAAGAAGGCATGGAAGAGAAAGCAGTTGATGAAAAAAGAGAAAAATACATGGTTTTAAAAAAATATTTTAAAGATGATAAGATGTTTGAAGTTAAACCATTAATATTTGGATCTAGAGGGGGCACTACCAAATCCCTAAATAAAACCTTTAAAGAGTTCTCTGTACCCAATTTTTTGCAAAGACGTATGTATAATTATATTATTAAATCTTCAATAGAAATATTAAATGCTCACTTAGACTACCATTAATGGATTTTACTTAAATTGCGATGTTAAATATGTCACAAGGAATTTGATTTTGTTTTTATTTAATATTATTAATGAATTTATGGGTCAGATAAAAAAGTTTTTATTGTGGTATGTTTTTTATTTATTTGTAGTCCAAATATATAAAAAAGTCTGGATTTGAGCAATATATACCTGTTTTAGTGTTATGTAGGTTATTTTATATATATATATTTTGTACATATTTTGTAAAGGATTTATGTTTTTGATTTATTTGTATATTTTGTGAATCAATGCTTATGCCGTATATTTATGAAAATAAGAAAATTTGAAAATAAGTTGAAAATAAGATAAGCTGAAGATGAAAATAAAAAAAATAGTGAAAATTAATTTAAAAAGATTATATATAAATATAATGAAAGAAATTAAAAAATAAAAAGCATGAAAAAAACATAATCTAAAAAAAGAATTGCAAGAAAAAATAGAAGAAGAAAAATATTAGAAAAAGAAAGAAAGAAAAAATATTAAAAAAGAAGAGTACGGCTAAACGCATTGGTACTGTTTATAAATTAATGTGAATCTTAAATTTAATTTATAGTTTTATTGGAAATATTTTGATTTTAATGGGGTTTTTGTTTTATGTTGAAATTATGATTAAACAAAGGTATGAAAACTGGTATTCAGGATTAATTTAGGTGTCAGGAGAGGAAGGTATAAATAGTTAATAAATAGGGAGAATGGGAGGAAGGGAGAAGGGATTATGAATTAGTTTTTTTTTA
This sequence comes from Thermobia domestica, assembly GCF_964235325.1. Classification (NCBI taxonomy): domain Eukaryota; kingdom Metazoa; phylum Arthropoda; class Insecta; order Zygentoma; family Lepismatidae; genus Thermobia; species Thermobia domestica. The sequence goes on from NW_027656843.1 coordinate 25,614, forward strand.
TTGATTGTTGTTAGGGCATTAATTGGATATAAAGATTTATTTGGAATTTGTAGTTGATTGTTGAAAAATGTAATTATCTTGATGTTTAGGATTTGGTTTCATAATTGTTTCTCTATTCCTTGCTAATATTAATAGGGGGCTTTTCTTTAACATTTATTTTTATTTTTATTTTTATTTTTTTTTTTTTTTTTAGATTTGTCCGACCATAAATTTTTTTACCCTTTAGAGGGGAATGCCATTTGGCTCTGTTTTCAGCTTTGCAACCATACTTCCCCCGGAACCCAAAAGCTTTGGTTTCCCGGAAGCCGCCCGCCGAGTCATTGGAGGAACTTCGGCGGATTGCTGGCTGGCATCGTTTATGGTTAGAACTAGGGCGGTATCTGATCGCCTTCGAACCTCTAACTTTCGTTCTTGATTAATGAAAACATTCTTGGCAAATGCTTTCGCATCGGTTAGTCTTGCGACGATCCAAGAATTTCACCTCTAACGTCGCAATACTAATGCCCCCGTCTGTCCCTATTAATCATTACCTCGAGTTCCGAAAACCAACAAAATAGAACCGAGGTCCTATTCCATTATTCCATGCACCGAACATTCAGGCGACACGGCCTGCTTTGAGCACTCTAATTTGTTCAAAGTAAACGTGCCGGCCAATCAAGACACTCAATGAAGAGCACCGAGAAAGGAAAAACCGGCAGGACGTCCGGAACGATCAGTTAAACGCCGGGCGGCGAACCGATCGTCCGAGACCCAGATCCAACTACGAGCTTTTTAACCGCAACAACTTTAATATACGCTATCGGAGCTGGAATTACCGCGGCGGCTGGCACCAGACTTGCCCTCCGATAGATTCTCATTAAAGGATTTAAAGTGTATTCATTCCGATTACGGGGCCTCGGATGAGTCCCGTATCGTTATTTTTCGTCACTACCTCCCCGTGCCGGGAGTGGGTAATTTGCGCGCCTGCTGCCTTCCTTGGATGTGGTAGCCGTTTCTCAGGCTCCCTCTCCGGAATCGAACCCTGATTCCCCGTTACCCGTAACAACCATGGTAGGCGCAGAACCTACCATCGACAGTTGATAAGGCAGACATTTGAAAGATGCGTCGCCGGTACAGAGACCGTGCGATCAGCCCAAAGTTATTCAGAGTCACCAAGGTTTCGGACGGACGAACCGACCGATTGGTTTTAATCTAATAAAAGCATCCCTTCCATTGCTGGGCGGGATTCTAGTTGCATGTATTAGCTCTAGAATTACCACAGTTATCCAAGTAGGATAGGTACGATCTAAGGAACCATAACTGATTTAATGAGCCATTCGCGGTTTCACCTTGTTTTGGCTTGCACTGAGACATGCATGGCTTAATCTTTGAGACAAGCATATGACTACTGGCAGGATCAACCAGGGAATTGACCGACTAAAAAGCCGGAAAGTGTTGGACACAACCAACACAGCGTTCTAACAAAGGATAGGAAAGCTACACCCGACCAAGCATTTTAGACTTCTGTTCCGCTGGAATAAGCCTACTCTTGCGGTGACTAGCTCCCGTTAATACTGGCCGTGTGACAGCCGCCAAGAGCATATTAGACTCCCAATCCAATGGAACAAGCCTACTTGTATCCTTGGGTTACAACAGCTTCCTTCCACACGTTGCCGGTACATCCGACAGAGCAATTTTAAAGACTCCTCTTCCGCCAGAATAAGCCTACCTTTGTGGGGCCTGGCTCCCGTTAGAACTGGCCGTAAGGGTACCCACAAAAGCACATTTAGACTCCTCCTCCAGCGAAATAAGTCTACTCATGTCCTACGGATGACTGTGGCTTCCGTTTACATATAGCCGTTCACCCGACACAGCAAATTTTAAAGACTCCTTTTTCCACCGGAATAAGCCTACTTTTGTGGGGCCTGGCTCCCGTTAGAACTGGCCGTAAGGGTACCCACAAAAGCACATTTAGACTCCTGCTCCAGTGAAATATAAGTCTACTAGTGTCCTTGGATGACAGTGGCTTCCGTTCGACAAGTGATACACGCTCAAACTGGCGATGAGTCTATACCGTCCTTAACTTAAGGAAAATCGGTACTTAAATGCCACATGGAGAATAAAAAGTCACTTACAAAAAACAATGCTCCGCATAAGCCTTTGTAAGCTAGAAAGGACATGCTATCTGGCCTCATTCTCAAGAAGGACAAGTAAGCTCCCGTCAACTGGCCCAAACTCTAAAGCGAGGACAGCCCGTTCAAAGTCAATCGGCATCCCTCCTTAAGAGTACAAAACGGCTCACTTCTTAACCACACTGGCTCTTGCTCCTTCAAGTGAAATCTGGCTCCCTTCACTCTGGCATTATCTTTACACATAAATCGGACTCCTCCGATTTAACAGGTGAACCTAACCCGGGAACTAAGGAAACTGGGAATAAAGACTCAGAGGCCCAATTACCTTGTTCGCCAGCCAGCCTTGCGCCGGCCCAGGCTAGAGACTTTCTCCAACAATCCCTGTTGAGCCCGAAGGATCCTAAGACCACTCGTGTGTACAAAACTCAGAGGCCCAATTACCTTGTTCGCCAGCCAGCCTTGCGCCGGCCCAGGCTAGAGAATTGCATGGACACGAGAAACTCTCAGGACTCTTCTTTGTGGCTCCTCCCGGAATTAAGGAAACTCCGAAATGCAAAACTCAGAGGCCCAATTACCTTGTTCGCCAGCCAGCCTTGCGCCGGCCCAGGCTAGAGAATTGCACGGATTATTCCTGTTCACCCTAAACGCATCTGAGACACCTCGTGTGTATGAAACCCAGAGGCCCAATTACCTTGTTCGCCAGCCAGCCTTGCGCCGGCCCAGGCTAGGGAATCACATTGACACGAGAAAGATCTCGTCAGCGGTTTGTAGCGTGCAGAAACTGCTCCCGTTTGAACTGACAATCCCGACAGAGCAATATTAAAGACTTCTGGTCCATTGAAATAAAGCCTACTTTTGCGAGCCTTGCTCCCGTTAGGACTGGCCGTATGGCTGTGCACAAAAGCATATTAGACTCCTGCCTCAATGGAATTAGTCTACTCCTGTCCTTAAACGGATGACAGTTCTTCAAGCATAGCATGCTACCTTCCGCAACTTACAGGCGCGGAAATGCTGTGGAAACGAGGAGACAAGTCCTCACAAAGGTTTCATGGCCGGTCACCCGACACAGCAAATTTTAAAGACTCCTTCTCATCCGGAGTAAGCCTACTCTCGTGGGGCCTGGCTCCCGTTAGAACTGGCCGTAAGGTTGCCCACAAAAGCACGTTTAGACTTCTGCTCCAGTGAAATAAGTCTACTTGTGTCCTACGGATGACTGTGGCTTCCGTTCAAATATAGCCGTTCACCCGACACAGCAAATTTTAAAGACTTCTTCTCCACCGGAATAAGCCTACTCTTGTGGGGCCTGGCTCCCGTTAGAACTGGCCGTAAGGTTGCCCACAAAAGCACATTTAGACTCCTGCTCCAGTGAAATAAGTCTACTCGTGTCCTACGGATGACTGTGGCTTCCGTTCAAATATAGCCGTTCACCCGACACAGCAAATTTTAAAGACTCCTTCTCCACCGGAATAAGCCTACTCTTGTGGGGCCTGGCTCCCGTTAGAACTGGCCGTAAGGTTGCCCACAAAAGCACATTTAGACTCCTGCTCCAGTGAAATAAGTCTACTCGTGTCCTACGGATGACTGTGGCTTCCGTTCAAATATAGCCGTTCACCCGACACAGCAAATTTTAAAGACTCCTTCTCCACCGGAATAAGCCTACTCTTGTGGGGCCTGGCTCCCGTTAGAACTGGCCGTAAGGTTGCCCACAAAAGCACATTTAGACTCCTGCTCCAGTGAAATAAGTCTACTCGTGTCCTACGGATGACTGTGGCTTCCGTTCAAATATAGCCGTTCACCCGACACAGCAAATTTTAAAGACTCCTTCTCCACCGGAATAAGCCTACTCTTGTGGGGCCTGGCTCCCGTTAGAACTGGCCGTAAGGTTGCCCACAAAAGCACATTTAGACTCCTGCTCCAGTGAAATAAGTCTACTCGTGTCCTACGGATGACTGTGGCTTCCGTTCACCCGACAGAGCAAATATTAAAAGACTTCTCATCCACCAGAATAAGCCTACTCTCGTGGGGCCTCGCACACGTTAGAACTGGCCGTATGGCTACCCACAAAAGCACATTTAGGCTCCTGCTCCAGTGATATAAGTCTTACTCGTGTCCTCTGGGTGTGACAGTAGCTTCCGTTCAAGTATTCTTCGCATTCAGCAACCGCACAAAGCGGCATCGGCCAGAAGTCAATTGCCCGAAGGCGTGATCGACAGGCTAGGCCTCGGGTTAAGAAGGATTGTCTCCTTCCCGTAAACGACAGGTACTTCCGTATGAGAGCCTACCTCACACATTCCCCATCGCCACGTGCCCTCTTAGAAACAGCCGTCCGACCAAGGTTTCTGACATTCTTTGTCAAAATACGAGGAAGTCTTTGGACAACATTAGGCGTGCTGGCAAACCCGCACTGCATGCCCTTTCATAGGTCCGCCCATGGACGCACATTTCTATGAAGCATTCCTCCCAGGCAGCAACAGGGTTTGCAACCTCCTCTACACCTTGACCGGCTAGGACGCCCGTGAATAGCATCCCAGGGTTCTTGCCTGCGGCTGATAAAATTCCTTTTGAGCCTACACTACCATCCGCCGATATTAGTCCGCCTTCAAAATTAACCAACATCAACAGCGATAGTGCGTTTAGACTCCCATAAAGAAACCAACCAGCCTGTGGCTTCCCTTCCCAATTTAGCCATTTCCGCCTCCTGCGAAGACTAGCTTTCTGTCTGTGGCCAGAAGTCAAGATTTCTCGACAGACTAGGCCGCGGAGAGAAAAAAGTAAGCCTCATTTAGAAAGCAATACCATTAGCGGTCTCTCCAACCTCCGTGAACAATTTAAAGGGAATGTTTATATAGAAGGCTTGTTCACTACCCTACCTCCTATAGTGTAGAGATTCCTCTCGATACTACACCTGTCTTGAAATTGCCGGCGTTGCGCAGCCTCGTTTTGACCATGACGGCGAATGCAGCCACGGTTGCCGTATACATCCCACGCAAGGGTGGGAAAACGTGATTTGACATCCAGTATATATATAAACCGTTACAGAATACGACACTCAAAACTTAACAACTTTTACACTCTCCTAACTTCTGGGAACAAATTGAAAGTATAAGCCAGCCTAACCTAACCTAAGTATATAGCAGGATTGCCCACTACCATACCTCCTATAGTGATGAGATTCCTCTCGATCGGACACCAGTCACGAAAATCACGGAATCTCAAAAATGACGGCAAACGAAGCCACAGTTGCCGCCATACTCAAAGGTTATGCTGGGTAAAAAGTTCTCTACGAAAAGGGCTGCTTTTCGCGCTCGGGTTACAAAATTAATGTAAAGAACAATCCAAAAACATGAATTAGGTCAAACTCATGTTAATTACAACCTCATAGAACAATTTCAAGCCAGGACTTAACAAAGTGTAAACGGGGCTGCTTCTGTACCCTAATCCCTATAATGTAGCGATTCCTCTCGATTGCACACCAGTCACGAAAAATCACAGAATGTCAAAAATGACGGCAAACGAAGCCACGGTTGCCGTCATATTCTAACGTTATGCTGGGTGAAAAGTCGCCAACAACAATGTTCACAGTTCCCGTCAGATTGCCCACTGTTCCCGAAATGTGGTTCATACATGCTGTCAACATGTTCAGGAAACCCCTCAGAGCGTTCAAAGTTGCACACACAATGCTTAATAGTTCCACTCAAATAGCTCACAGTTGCCGTCAGAATCCTCACAGTAGACGTCAAATTGCTCACACTTGCCGTCAGAGTGCTCATAGTTGCCGACTTTTCATTCATAGTCCCCGACATAAAAGTTTATAGTTCCCGACTAATGGCTCACAGTTGCCGTCAGAATCGTCACAAAAGGCGTCACAATGCTCACACTTGCCGTCAAAGCGCTCATAGTTGCCGACTATGTGTTCATAATTGCGGACATAGGCCTCACAGTTGCCGTCAAAACGCTCATAGTTGCCGAATTTTCGTTGATAATTCCGGACAATGGGCTCATAGTTAATCACATACTGGTTCGTGCTCATCTTCAAAATAAACACAGTTGCCTTCAGACTGTTCACACGTAATTTCAAAATGCTCACACTCGCTTACACGATGCTCATAGTTGCCGACTTTTAATTCATAATGCTGATAATGTAAGTTAAAGGGTTCATGGTTGCTCTCAAAAGTTTCACAGTTGCGGTCAGATTTTTCACAAAAGCCGTCATAATGCTCACATTAAAAAAAAAGTGCTCATAGTTGCCGACCAAGGCCTCACAGTTGCCGTCAAAACGCTCATAGTTGCCGACTTTTCGTTCATAATTGCCGACCAAGGCCTCACAATTGCCGTCGAAACGTTCATAGTTGCCGACTATTCGTTCATAATTGCCGACCAATGCCTCACAGTTGCCGTCAAAACGCTCACAGTTGCCGACTTTTCGTTCATAATTGCGTACAAAGGGCTCATAGTTGCCTACTTAATGGTTCCAGCTCATCTTCAAAATATTCATAATTGCCTTCAGAATGTTCACACGTAGTTTCAAAATGCTCACATTCGCTTCCACGATGCTCATAGTTGCCGACTTTTCATTCATAATATCTAACATACTCCTGATAGTGTAAGTTAAATGGTTCATGGTTGCTATCAAAAGGCTCACAGTTGCCGTCACATTATTTGCACAAGCCGTCAGAATGCTCACATTAAGAAAAAAAGTGCTCATAGTTGGCGACCATTCGTTCATAATTGCCGACCAAGGCCTCACAGTTGCCGACTATTCGTTCATAATTGCCGACTAAGGCCTCACAGTTGCCGTCAAAACGCTCATAGTTGCCGACTACTCGCTCATAATTGCCGACCAATGCCTCACAGTTGCCGTCAAAACGCTCATAGTTGCCGACTTTTCATTCATAGTCCCCGACATAAAAGTTTATAGTTCCCGACTAATGGCTCACAGTTGCCGTCAGAATCGTCACAAAAGGCGTCACAATGCTCACACTTGCCGTCAAAGCGTTCATAGTTGCCGACTATTTGTTCATAATTGCGGACATAGGCCTCACAGTTGCCGTCAAAACGCTCATAGTTGCCGACTTTTCGTTCATAATTGCGGACAATGGGCTCATAGTTAATCACATACTCGTTCGTGCTCATCTTCAAAATAATCACAGTTGCCTTCAGAATGTTCACACGTACTTTCAAAATGCTCACACTCGCTTACACGATGCTCATAGTTGCCGACTTTTAATTCATAATACTGATAATGTAAGTTAAATGGTTCATGGTTGCTGTCAAAAGTCTCACAGTTGCGGTCAAATTTTTCACACAAGCCGTCATAATGCTCAAATTTTAAAAAAAGGGTGCTCATAGTTGCCGACCAAGGCCTCACAGTTGCCGTCAAAACGCTCATAGTTGCCGATTTTTCGTTCATAATTGCCGACGAAGGCCTCACAGTTGCCGTCAAAACGTTCATAGTTGCCGACTTTTCCTTCATAATTTCGTACAAAGGGCTCATAGTTGCCTAATTAATGGTTCCAGCTCATCTTCAAAATACTCATAGTTGCCTTCAGAATGTTCACACGTAGTTTCAAAATGCTCACATTCGCTTCCACGATGCTCATAGTTGCCGACTTTTCATTCATAATATCTAACATACTGCTGATAGTGTAAGTTAAATGGATCATGGTTGCTATCAAAAGGCTCACAGTTCCCGTCACATTATTTGCACAAGCCGTCAGAATGCTCACATTAAGAAAAAAAGTGCTCATAGTTGCCGACCATTCGTTCATAATTGCCGACCAAGGCCTCACAGTTGCCATCAAAACGCTCATAGTTGGCGACTTTTCGTTCATAATTGCCGACCAAGGCCTCACAGTTGCCGTCAAAACGCTCATAGTTGCCGACCATTCGTTCATAATTGCCGACCAAGGCCTCACAGTTGCCGTCAAAACGCTCATAGTTGCCGACTATTCGTTCATAATTGCCGACCAAAGCCTCACAGTTGCCGTCAAAACGCTCATAGTTGCCGACTTTTCGTTCATAATTGCCGACGAAAGCCTCACAGTTGCCGTCAAAACGTTCATAGTTGCCGACTATTCGTTCATAATTGCCGACCAAGGCCTCACAGTTGCCGTCAAAACGTTCATAGTTGCCGACTTTTCCTTCATAATTGCGTACAAAGGGCTCATAGTTGCCTACTTAATGGTTCCAGCTCATCTTCAAAATACTCATAGTTGCCTTCAGAATGTTCACACGTAGTTTCAAAATGCTCACATTCGCTTCCACGATGCTCATAGTTGCCGACTTTTCATTCATAATATCTAACATACTGCTGATAGTGTAAGTTAAATGGATCATGGTTGCTATCAAAAGGCTCACAGTTCCCGTCACATTATTTGCACAAGCCGTCAGAATGCTCACATTAAGAAAAAAAGTGCTCATAGTTGCCGACCATTCGTTCATAATTGCCGACCAAGGCCTCACAGTTGCCGTCAAAACGCTCATAGTTGCCGACTTTTTGTTCATAATTGCGTACAAAGGGCTCATAGTTGCCTACATAATGGTTCGTGCTCATCTTCAAAATACTCACAGTTGCCTTCAGAATGTTCAAACGTAATTTCAAAATGCTCACACTCGCTTCCATGATGCTCATAGTTGCTGACTTTTCATTCATAATATCTAACATATTGCTGATAGTGTAAGTTAAATGGTTGATGGTTGCTGTCAAAAGTCTCATAGTTGCGGTCAGATTCTTGACACAAGCCGTCAGAATGCTCACATTCAAAAAAAAAAAGTGCTCATAGTTGCCGACTATTTGCTCATAATTGCCGACCAACTCCTCACAGTTGCCGTCAAAACGCTCATAGTTGCCGACTTTTCGTTCATAATTGCGTACAAAGGGCTCATAGTTGCCTACATAATGTTTCGTGCTTATCTTCAAAATACTCACAGTTGCCTTCAGAATGTTCACACGTACTTTCAAAAAGCTCACACTCGCTCCCACGATGGTCATAGTTGCCGACTTTTTATTCATAATGCTGATAGTGTAAGTTACATGGTTGATGGTTGCTGTCAAAAGTCTCATAGTTGCGGTCAGATTCTTGACACAAGCCGTCAGAATGCTCACATTCAAAAAAAAAAAAGGGCTCATAGTTGCCGACTATTTGCTCATAATTGCCGACCAACTCCTCACTGTTGCCGTCAAAACGCTCATAGTTGCCGACTTTTCGTTCATAATTGCGTACAAAGGGCTCATAGTTGCCTACTTAATGGTCCCAGCTCATCTTCAAAATACTCATAGTTGCCTTCAGAATGTTCACACGTAGTTTCAAAATGCTCACATTCGCTTCCACGATGCTCATAGTTGCCGACTTTTCATTCATAATATCTAACATACTGCTGATAGTGTAAGTTAAATGGATCATGGTTGCTATCAAAAGGCTCACAGTTCCCGTCACATTATTTGCATAAGCCGTCAGAATGCTCACATTAAGAAAAAAAGTGCTCATAGTTGCCGACCATTCGTTCATAATTGCCGACCAAGGCCTCACAGTTGCCATCAAAACGCTCATAGTTGGCGACTTTTCGTTCATAATTGCCGACCAAGGCCTCACAGTTGCCGTCAAAACGCTCATAGTTGCCGACCATTCGTTCATAATTGCCGACCAAGGCCTCACAGTTGCCGTCAAAACGCTCATAGTTGCCGACTATTCGTTCATAATTGCCGACCAAAGCCTCACAGTTGCCGTCAAAACGCTCATAGTTGCCGACTTTTCGTTCATAATTGCCGACGAAGGCCTCACAGTTGCCGTCAAAACGTTCATAGTTGCCGACTATTCGTTCATTATTGCCGACCAAGGCCTCACAGTTGCCGTCAAAACGTTCATAGTTGCCGACTTTTCCTTCATAATTGCGTACAAAGGGCTCATAGTTGCCTACTTAATGGTTCCAGCTCATTTTCAAAATACTCATAGTTGCCTTCAGAATGTTCACACGTAGTTTCAAAATGCTCACATTCGCTTCCACGATGCTCATAGTTGCCGACTTTTCATTCATAATATCTAACATACTGCTGATTGTGTAACTTAAGTGGTTCATGGTTGGTGTCAGAAGCCTCACAATTTCTGTCACAATGCTCACGCAAAACGTAAGAATTCTCACATTAAAAAAAAAAGTGCTCATAGTTGCCGACTATTCGTTCATAATTGCCGACCAAGGCCTCACAGTTGCCGTCAAAACGCTCATAGTTGCCGACTTTTCGTTCATAATTGCGGACAAAGGGCTCATAGTTGCCCACATACTGATTCGTGCTCATCCTAAAAATACTCACAGTTGCCTTCAGAATGTTCACACGTAGTTTCAAAATGCTCACACTCTCTTACACAATGCTCTTAGTTGCCGACTTTTCATTCATAATGCTGATAGTGTAAGTTAAATGGTTCACAGTTGCTGTGAAAAGTCTCATAGTTGCGGTCAGAGAAGGTTCACACTAGCCGTCAAAATCCTCACACTTGCCGTCAAAACGCTCATAGTTGCCGACCATTCGTTCATAATTGCCGACCAAGGCCTCACAGTTGCCGTCAAAACGCTCATAGTTGCCGACTATTCGTTCATAATTGCCGACCAAAGCCTCACAGTTGCCGTCAAAACGCTCATAGTTGCCGACTTTTCGTTCATAATTGCCGACGAAGGCCTCACAGTTGCCGTCAAAACGTTCATAGTTGCCGACTATTCGTTCATTATTGCCGACCAAGGCCTCACAGTTGCCGTCAAAACGTTCATAGTTGCCGACTTTTCCTTCATAATTGCGTACAAAGGGCTCATAGTTGCCTACTTAATGGTTCCAGCTCATTTTCAAAATACTCATAGTTGCCTTCAGAATGTTCACACGTAGTTTCAAAATGCTCACATTCGCTTCCACGATGCTCATAGTTGCCGACTTTTCATTCATAATATCTAACATACTGCTGATTGTGTAACTTAAGTGGTTCATGGTTGGTGTCAGAAGCCTCACAATTTCTGTCACAATGCTCACGCAAAACGTAAGAATTCTCACATTAAAAAAAAAAGTGCTCATAGTTGCCGACTATTCGTTCATAATTGCCGACCAAGGCCTCACAGTTGCCGTCAAAACGCTCATAGTTGCCGACTTTTCGTTCATAATTGCGGACAAAGGGCTCATAGTTGCCCACATACTGATTCGTGCTCATCCTAAAAATACTCACAGTTGCCTTCAGAATGTTCACACGTAGTTTCAAAATGCTCACACTCTCTTACACAATGCTCTTAGTTGCCGACTTTTCATTCATAATGCTGATAGTGTAAGTTAAATGGTTCACAGTTGCTGTGAAAAGTCTCATAGTTGCGGTCAGATTCTTGACACAAGCCGTCAGAATGCTCACATTCAAAAAAAAAAAGTGCTCATAGTTGCCGACTATTTGCTCATAATTGCCGACCAACTCCTCACAGTTGCCGTCAAAACGCTCATAGTTGCCGACTTTTCGTTCATAATTGCGTACAAAGGGCTCATAGTTGCCTACATAATGTTTCGTGCTTATCTTCAAAATACTCACAGTTGCCTTCAGAATGTTCACACGTACTTTCAAAAAGCTCACACTCGCTCCCACGATGGTCATAGTTGCCGACTTTTTATTCATAATGCTGATAGTGTAAGTTACATGGTTGATGGTTGCTGTCAAAAGTCTCATAGTTGCGGTCAGATTCTTGACACAAGCCGTCAGAATGCTCACATTCAAAAAAAAAAAAAGTGCTCATAGTTGCCGACTATTTGCTCATAATTGCCGACCAACTCCTCACAGTTGCCGTCAAAACGCTCATAGTTGCCGACATTTCGTTCATAATTGCGGACAAAGGGCTCATAGTTGCCCACATACTGATTCGTGCTCATCCTAAAAATACTCACAGTTGCCTTCAGAATGTTCACACGTAGTTTCAAAATGCTCACACTCTCTTACACAATGCTCTTAGTTGCCGACTTTTCATTCATAATGCTGATAGTGTAAGTTAAATGGTTCACAGTTGCTGTGAAAAGTCTCACAGTTGCGGCCAGATTCTTCAGACAAGCCGTGATAATCCTCACATTAGAAAAAAAAATGTGCTCATAGTTGCCGACCATTCGTTCATAATTGCCGACCAAGGCCTCACAGTTGCTGTCAAAACGCTCATAGTTGCCGACTACATGTTTATAATTGCCGACCAACGCCTCACAGTTGCCGTCAAAACGCTCATAGTTGCCGACTTTTTGTTCATAATTGCGGACAAAGGGCTCATAGTTTCCTACATAATGTTTCATGCTCATCCTCAGAATACACACAGCTGCCTTCAGAATGTTCACGCGTACTTTAAAAATGCTCACACTCGCTTCCACGATGCTCATAGTTGCCGACTTTTCATTCATAATATCTAACATACTGCTGATAGTGTAACTTAAATGGTTCACGGTTGGTGTCAAAAGCCTCACAGTTTCTGTCACAATGCTCACGCAAAACGTGAGAATTCTCACATTAAAAAAAAGTGCTCATAGTTGCCGACTATTCGTTCATAATTGCCGACCAAGGCCTCACAGTTGCCGTCAAAACGTTCATAGTTGCCGACTTTTCGTTCATAATTGCGGACAAAGGGCTCATATTTGCCTACATATTCGTTCGTGCCCATCTTCAAAATACTTACAGTTGCCTTCAGAATCTTCACACGTACTTTCAAAATGCTCACACTCGTTTCCACGATGCTCATAGTTGCCGACTTTTCATTCATAATATCTAACATACTGCTGATAGTGTAAGTTAAATGGTTCATGGTTGTTGTCGAAAGCCTCACAGTTTCCGTCAGATTCCTCACGCAAGCCGTCAGAATGTTCACATTAAAAAAAAAAAGTGCTCATAGTTGCCGACCATTCGTTCATAATTGCCGACCAAGGCCTCACAGTTGCATTCAAAACGCTCATAGTTGCCTAGTTTTCGTTCATAATTGCGGATATGGGGCTCACAATTGAAAACATAATTCTTCATGCTTATGTTGAAAATACTCGCAGTTTGCTCCAGAAAGTTCACACGTGCTTTCAAGGTGCTCACACTGGCTTTCACGCTGCTCATAGTTGCCGACTTTTCGTTCATAGTTGCCGACTTTTTGTTGATAATTGCAGTTATGGGGCTCACAATTGAAAACATAATTCTTCATGCTTATCTTGAAAATACTCGCAGTTTGCTTCAGAATGTTCACACGTGCTTTCAAAGTGCTCACACTAGTTCTCATGATGCTCATAGTTGCCGACTTTTTGTTCATAATTGCCGGCCAAGGCCTCACAGTTGCCGTGAACACGCTCATAGTTGCCGACTTTTCGTTCATAATTTTGGACATGGGCTCACACTTGCCGTCAGATGGTTCACGCTACAGCGGTACTTGGGCAATGAGTATTTCTTTATATGTACTAACATAGGTTAATTTCGAAGAAGAAGTTAGTTAAAAATATAGAATTATCAAATATACAAAAAAAAAAGATATTCATATGTCATAAAATAATAAGGTTTTCAATATCTAGTTGGCAGGCAATCAGATAAATAATACATATATATATATATATATATATATATATATATATATATAAATGGAGAGAAACCACGTAATGGAAACATTGTTATTTTGATGTGGCTCGTATGTATTATAAGAAAATAAGGAACCAAGGCTACAGCGAATTGTATTTTATCGTTGTAACACTAGCCGTCAAACTGCTCACACTTGCCGTCAAAATTCTTATACATGTCCTCAAAATTTATAAAATTACTAAATGTGGTAAGAAAAAAAAAAGCAACGAAGGCTTTACGTATACGACGCCTTTCACACCCGCAAATTATGAGGCACTTCCTGTAGAGTTATAATGGCCATATTTGACGAAACTGTAGCCTTTCGGGAGTAAGTCACAGGAAAATTTCCAAAAGTGAATATTTCGAATGTTTAGTTGGTCTAAAGGGGCGATGAAGATATTTCCCATGTTATTTAAATGGACGGTTTTGCGGACCTATAATCTGAAATTTTAGGTACTTTTAATAAAACTTTGAAATTCCGTATACTTGTACGTTTTCGTAAGTCTTACCTAGTTGGATATATATTTCCAAGTTTAGCGTGGTTTTATGCGGAACTCAAAAAATTTCCCATGTTATTTCTATGAAACACCTTTGACATCCCAAAATTATTGGGCACTTCCTGTAGGGCTACAATAACTAATTTCGACATGATTGTAGATTGTCGGGACTAACCAACAGGAAAATTGTCAAAAGTGAATATTTTTAACTTTTAAGAGGTCTAAAGAGGAAATGAAGAAATTCCCCATGTTATTTAAATGGGCCTTTATTTAGACTTGTAATCTCAAAGTTTAGTTACTTGTAATTGGAACACAAACGAGAAATTCGGTATTCTTGTACGTTTTCATTAGCGTTACCTAAGTAAATCAGTACAAAGTAAAAATTTTCAACTTTAGAGTGGTTTTATGGGGAATTGAAAAGTCTTTCTCATGTCATTTATATGGGACGTCTTCTGCACGCCAAAATGTTCGGTTAATTGTGGTAGGATTGCAATGATGAAATTTAGCATAATTGTAGGCTTTCCAGACTAAGCTACAGCAAAATTGCCAAAAGTGAATATTTTTAATGTTTAAGGGGTCTAAAGGAGGATGAAGAAATCCCCACGCTATTTAAATAGGCGTTTTCTTGGGATCCAAAATCTTATCTTTTAATTAGTTGAAATAGTAAAGTAAACTTGAAATTCCCTAGAATTGTGAGAATAAGAGGTGCAAGGGCGAAATACCTTCAAAAGGAGGGGCTTTGTGGGCGAAGCCACAAGCTAACCAAACTAAACTTTTGTTTGTCTTTTACCGAAGGTTTGAAAAGTTTTCGACTAAGAGAGGTGTAGCTGTGCACGAAGATGTGTTGACATTGTGCGGAAAAATGGAAAGAAGAAAAATAGTGATAAGCGAAAAAAAATAATAATAATAACATAAATTTTATTTAATCATATACTTTACTCTTTCAATGGGTGAACAATAATAGAGCATGAAAGTAAATTAGAGTAAATTTATATTTCGCTCACACTTGAGGTCATTTTTATTCGAAACTAAGCTTTTGCACTACTATAAGGAAACTATTCAAAACTGAGAAGTGCAATTTCTACAACAAGTGTACCTGGATATTATGCGTTCGAGTACGTGTAAGGAATTATTGTATCTGCACTTTTCTACAAGAAAAGATACTCTAAATTGTTGTAGAAATTTGAAAATTTGACGGCAAACAGAGCCCACGCTTAACGTGAACACCGCCCGTGAGAGTACATAATTTGATATCTTTTTTTTTCTTTTCTTTCATTTTTTCTTTCTTTCCATTTTCTTTCTTTTTCTTTTCTTTTTTCTTCTTCTCAACAGAAAGAAAACTAGTGAAACTAGAGAAGAGAAATCTCTACCGAGAATGTACGAAAACATTTTTTTTTTTTTATCGAAGTAGGTGGAAGGAATCATCGGATCAAAATGCTCAAAGTTGCCATGAGGATCCTCACACAAGCCGTCAAAATGCTCATAGTTGCCCACAATTCGTTCATAATTGCGGACATAGAGCTCACAGTTACCATGAGAAGGTTCACACTAGCCGTCAAAATCCTCACACTTGCCGTCAAAACGCTCATAGTTGCCGACCATTCGTTCATAATTGCCGACCAAGGCCTCACAGTTGCCGTCAAAACGCTCATAGTTGCCGACTATTCGTTCATAATTGCCGACCAAAGCCTCACAGTTGCCGTCAAAACGCTCATAGTTGCCGACTTTTCGTTCATAATTGCCGACGAAGGCCTCACAGTTGCCGTCAAAACGTTCATAGTTGCCGACTATTCGTTCATTATTGCCGACCAAGGCCTCACAGTTGCCGTCAAAACGTTCATAGTTGCCGACTTTTCCTTCATAATTGCGTACAAAGGGCTCATAGTTGCCTACTTAATGGTTCCAGCTCATTTTCAAAATACTCATAGTTGCCTTCAGAATGTTCACACGTAGTTTCAAAATGCTCACATTCGCTTCCACGATGCTCATAGTTGCCGACTTTTCATTCATAATATCTAACATACTGCTGATTGTGTAACTTAAGTGGTTCATGGTTGGTGTCAGAAGCCTCACAATTTCTGTCACAATGCTCACGCAAAACGTAAGAATTCTCACATTAAAAAAAAAAGTGCTCATAGTTGCCGACTATTCGTTCATAATTGCCGACCAAGGCCTCACAGTTGCCGTCAAAACGCTCATAGTTGCCGACTTTTCGTTCATAATTGCGGACAAAGGGCTCATAGTTGCCCACATACTGATTCGTGCTCATCCTAAAAATACTCACAGTTGCCTTCAGAATGTTCACACGTAGTTTCAAAATGCTCACACTCTCTTACTCAATGCTCTTAGTTGCCGACTTTTCATTCATAATGCTGATAGTGTAAGTTAAATGGTTCACAGTTGCTGTGAAAAGTCTCATAGTTGCGGTCAGATTCTTGACACAAGCCATCAGAATGCTCACATTCAAAAAAAAAAGTGCTCATAGTTGCCGACTATTTGCTCATAATTGCCGACCAACTCCTCACAGCTGCCGTCAAAACGCTCATAGTTGCCGACTTTTCGTTCATAATTGCGTACAAAGGGCTCATAGTTGCCTACATAATGTTTCGTGCTTATCTTCAAAATACTCACAGTTGCCTTCAGAATGTTCACACGTACTTTCAAAAAGCTCACACTCGCTCCCACGATGGTCATAGTTGCCGACTTTTTATTCATAATGCTGATAGTGTAAGTTACATGGTTGATGGTTGCTGTCAAAAGTCTCATAGTTGCGGTCAGATTCTTGACACAAGCCGTCAGAATGCTCACATTCAAAAAAAAAAGTGCTCATAGTTGCCGACTATTTGCTCATAATTGCCGACCAACTCCTCACAGTTGCCGTCAAAACGCTCATAGTTGCCGACATTTCGTTCATAATTGCGGACAAAGGGCTCATAGTTGCCCACATACTGATTCGTGCTCATCCTAAAAATACTCACAGTTGCCTTCAGAATGTTCACACGTAGTTTCAAAATGCTCACACTCTCTTACACAATGCTCTTAGTTGCCGACTTTTCCTTCATAATGCTGATAGTGTAAGTTAAATGGTTCACAGTTGCTGTGAAAAGTCTCACAGTTGCGGCCAGATTCTTCAGACAAGCCGTGATAATCCTCACATTAGAAAAAAAAATGTGCTCATAGTTGCCGACCATTCGTTCATAATTGCCGACCAAGGCCTCACAGTTGCTGTCAAAACGCTCATAGTTGCCGACTACATGTTTATAATTGCCGACCAACGCCTCACAGTTGCCGTCAAAACGCTCATAGTTGCCGACTTTTTGTTCATAATTGCGGACAAAGGGCTCATAGTTTCCTACATAATGTTTCATGCTCATCCTCAGAATACACACAGCTGCCTTCAGAATGTTCACGCGTACTTTAAAAATGCTCACACTCGCTTCCACGATGCTCATAGTTGCCGACTTTTCATTCATAATATCTAACATACTGCTGATAGTGTAACTTAAATGGTTCACGGTTGGTGTCAAAAGCCTCACAGTTTCTGTCACAATGCTCACGCAAAACGTGAGAATTCTCACATTAAAAAAAGTGCTCATAGTTGCCGACTATTCGTTCATAATTGCCGACCAAGGCCTCACAGTTGCCGTCAAAACGTTCATAGTTGCCGACTTTTCGTTCATAATTGCGGACAAAGGGCTCATATTTGCCTACATATTCGTTCGTGCCCATCTTCAAAATACTTACAGTTGCCTTCAGAATCTTCACACGTACTTTCAAAATGCTCACACTCGTTTCCACGATGCTCATAGTTGCCGACTTTTCATTCATAATATCTAACATACTGCTGATAGTGTAAGTTAAATGGTTCATGGTTGTTGTCGAAAGCCTCACAGTTTCCGTCAGATTCCTCACGCAAGCCGTCAGAATGTTCACATTAAAAAAAAAAGTGCTCATAGTTGCCGACCATTCGTTCATAATTGCCGACCAAGGCCTCACAGTTGCATTCAAAACGCTCATAGTTGCCTAGTTTTCGTTCATAATTGCGGATATGGGGCTCACAATTGAAAACATAATTCTTCATGCTTATGTTGAAAATACTCGCAGTTTGCTTCAGAATGTTCACACGTGCTTTCAAAGTGCTCACACTAGTTCTCATGATGCTCATAGTTGCCGACTTTTTGTTCATAATTGCCGGCCAAGGCCTCACAGTTGCCGTGAACACGCTCATAGTTGCCGACTTTTCGTTCATAATTTTGGACATGGGCTCACACTTGCCGTCAGATGGTTCACGCTACAGCGGTACTTGGGCAATGAGTATTTCTTTATATGTACTAACATAGGTTAATTTCGAAGAAGAAGTTAGTTAAAAATATAGAATTATCAAATATACAAAAAAAAAAAGAAAGATATTCATATGTCATAAAATAATAAGGTTTTCAATATCTAGTTGGCAGGCAATCAGATAAATAATACATATATATATATATATATATATATATATATATATATATAAATGGAGAGAAACCACGTAATGGAAACATTGTTATTTTGATGTGGCTCGTATGTATTATAAGAAAATAAGGAACCAAGGCTACAGCGAATTGTATTTTATCGTTGTAACACTAGCCGTCAAACTGCTCACACTTGCCGTCAAAATTCTTATACATGTCCTCAAAATTTATAAAATTACTAAATGTGGTAAGAAAAAAAAAAGCAACGAAGGCTTTACGTATACGACGCCTTTCACACCCGCAAATTATGAGGCACTTCCTGTAGAGTTATAATGGCCATATTTGACGAAACTGTAGCCTTTCGGGAGTAAGTCACAGGAAAATTTCCAAAAGTGAATATTTCGAATGTTTAGTTGGTCTAAAGGGGCGATGAAGATATTTCCCATGTTATTTAAATGGACGGTTTTGCGGACCTATAATCTGAAATTTTAGGTACTTTTAATAAAACTTTGAAATTCCGTATACTTGTACGTTTTCGTAAGTCTTACCTAGTTGGATATATATTTCCAAGTTTAGCGTGGTTTTATGCGGAACTCAAAAAATTTCCCATGTTATTTCTATGAAACACCTTTGACATCCCAAAATTATTGGGCACTTCCTGTAGGGCTACAATAACTAATTTCGACATGATTGTAGATTGTCGGGACTAACCAACAGGAAAATTGTCAAAAGTGAATATTTTTAACTTTTAAGAGGTCTAAAGAGGAAATGAAGAAATTCCCCATGTTATTTAAATGGGCCTTTATTTAGACTTGTAATCTCAAAGTTTAGTTACTTGTAATTGGAACACAAACGAGAAATTCGGTATTCTTGTACGTTTTCATTAGCGTTACCTAAGTAAATCAGTACAAAGTAAAAATTTTCAACTTTAGAGTGGTTTTATGGGGAATTGAAAAGTCTTTCTCATGTCATTTATATGGGACGTCTTCTGCACGCCAAAATGTTCGGTTAATTGTGGTAGGATTGCAATGATGAAATTTAGCATAATTGTAGGCTTTCCAGACTAAGCTACAGCAAAATTGCCAAAAGTGAATATTTTTAATGTTTAAGGGGTCTAAAGGAGGATGAAGAAATCCCCACGCTATTTAAATAGGCGTTTTCTTGGGATCCAAAATCTTATCTTTTAATTAGTTGAAATAGTAAAGTAAACTTGAAATTCCCTAGAATTGTGAGAATAAGAGGTGCAAGGGCGAAATACCTTCAAAAGGAGGGGCTTTGTGGGCGAAGCCACAAGCTAACCAAACTAAACTTTTGTTTGTCTTTTACCGAAGGTTTGAAAAGTTTTCGACTAAGAGAGGTGTAGCTGTGCACGAAGATGTGTTGACATTGTGCGGAAAAATGGAAAGAAGAAAAATAGTGATAAGCGAAAAAAAATAATAATAATAACATAAATTTTATTTAATCATATACTTTACTCTTTCAATGGGTGAACAATAATAGAGCATGAAAGTAAATTAGAGTAAATTTATATTTCGCTCACACTTGAGGTCATTTTTATTCGAAACTAAGCTTTTGCACTACTATAAGGAAACTATTCAAAACTGAGAAGTGCAATTTCTACAACAAGTGTACCTGGATATTATGCGTTCGAGTACGTGTAAGGAATTATTGTATCTGCACTTTTCTACAAGAAAAGATACTCTAAATTGTTGTAGAAATTTGAAAATTTGACGGCAAACAGAGCCCACGCTTAACGTGAACACCGCCCGTGAGAGTACATAATTTGATATCTTTTTTTTTCTTTTCTTTCATTTTTTCTTTCTTTCCATTTTCTTTCTTTTTCTTTTCTTTTTTCTTCTTCTCAACAGAAAGAAAACTAGTGAAACTAGAGAAGAGAAATCTCTACCGAGAATGTACGAAAACATTTTTTTTTTTTTTATCGAAGTAGGTGGAAGGAATCATCGGATCAAAATGCTCAAAGTTGCCATGAGGATCCTCACACAAGCCGTCAAAATGCTCATAGTTGCCCACAATTCGTTCATAATTGCGGACATAGAGCTCACAGTTACCATGAGAAGGTTCACACTAGCCGTCAAAATCCTCACACTTGCCGTCAAAACGCTCATAGTTGCCGACCATTCGTTCATAATTGCCGACCAAGGCCTCACAGTTGCCGTCAAAACGCTCATAGTTGCCGACTATTCGTTCATAATTGCCGACCAAGGCCTCACAGTTGCCGTCAAAACGCTCATAGTTGCCGACTTTTCGTTCATAATTGCGGACAAAGGGCTCATAGTTGCCCACATACTGATTCGTGCTCATCCTAAAAATACTCACAGTTGCCTTCAGAATGTTCACACGTAGTTTCAAAATGCTCACACTCTCTTACACAATGCTCTTAGTTGCCGACTTTTCATTCATAATGCTGATAGTGTAAGTTAAATGGTTCACAGTTGCTGTGAAAAGTCTCATAGTTGCGGTCAGATTCTTGACACAAGCCATCAGAATGCTCACATTCAAAAAAAAAAAAAAGTGCTCATAGTTGCCGACTATTTGCTCATAATTGCCGACCAACTCCTCACAGCTGCCGTCAAAACGCTCATAGTTGCCGACTTTTCGTTCATAATTGCGTACAAAGGGCTCATAGTTGCCTACATAATGTTTCGTGCTTATCTTCAAAATACTCACAGTTGCCTTCAGAATGTTCACACGTACTTTCAAAAAGCTCACACTCGCTCCCACGATGGTCATAGTTGCCGACTTTTTATTCATAATGCTGATAGTGTAAGTTACATGGTTGATGGTTGCTGTCAAAAGTCTCATAGTTGCGGTCAGATTCTTGACACAAGCCGTCAGAATGCTCACATTCAAAAAAAAAAAAGTGCTCATAGTTGCCGACTATTTGCTCATAATTGCCGACCAACTCCTCACAGTTGCCGTCAAAACGCTCATAGTTGCCGACATTTCGTTCATAATTGCGGACAAAGGGCTCATAGTTGCCCACATACTGATTCGTGCTCATCCTAAAAATACTCACAGTTGCCTTCAGAATGTTCACACGTAGTTTCAAAATGCTCACACTCTCTTACACAATGCTCTTAGTTGCCGACTTTTCATTCATAATGCTGATAGTGTAAGTTAAATGGTTCACAGTTGCTGTGAAAAGTCTCACAGTTGCGGCCAGATTCTTCAGACAAGCCGTGATAATCCTCACATTAGAAAAAAAAATGTGCTCATAGTTGCCGACCATTCGTTCATAATTGCCGACCAAGGCCTCACAGTTGCTGTCAAAACGCTCATAGTTGCCGACTACATGTTTATAATTGCCGACCAACGCCTCACAGTTGCCGTCAAAACGCTCATAGTTGCCGACTTTTTGTTCATAATTGCGGACAAAGGGCTCATAGTTTCCTACATAATGTTTCATGCTCATCCTCAGAATACACACAGCTGCCTTCAGAATGTTCACGCGTACTTTAAAAATGCTCACACTCGCTTCCACGATGCTCATAGTTGCTGACTTTTCATTCATAATATCTAACATACTGCTGATAGTGTAACTTAAATGGTTCACGGTTGGTGTCAAAAGCCTCACAGTTTCTGTCACAATGCTCACGCAAAACGTGAGAATTCTCACATTAAAAAAAAAGTGCTCATAGTTGCCGACTATTCGTTCATAATTGCCGACCAAGGCCTCACAGTTGCCGTCAAAACGTTCATAGTTGCCGACTTTTCGTTCATAATTGCGGACAAAGGGCTCATATTTGCCTACATATTCGTTCGTGCCCATCTTCAAAATACTTACAGTTGCCTTCAGAATCTTCACACGTACTTTCAAAATGCTCACACTCGTTTCCACGATGCTCATAGTTGCCGACTTTTCATTCATAATATCTAACATACTGCTGATAGTGTAAGTTAAATGGTTCATGGTTGTTGTCGAAAGCCTCACAGTTTCCGTCAGATTCCTCACGCAAGCCGTCAGAATGTTCACATTAAAAAAAAAAGTGCTCATAGTTGCCGACCATTCGTTCATAATTGCCGACCAAGGCCTCACAGTTGCATTCAAAACGCTCATAGTTGCCTAGTTTTCGTTCATAATTGCGGATATGGGGCTCACAATTGAAAACATAATTCTTCATGCTTATCTTGAAAATACTCGCAGTTTGCTCCAGAAAGTTCACACGTGCTTTCAAGGTGCTCACACTGGCTTTCACGCTGCTCATAGTTGCCGACTTTTCGTTCATAGTTGCCGACTTTTTGTTGATAATTGCAGTTATGGGGCTCACAATTGAAAACATAATTCTTCATGCTTATCTTGAAAATACTCGCAGTTTGCTTCAGAATGTTCACACGTGCTTTCAAAGTGCTCACACTAGTTCTCATGATGCTCATAGTTGCCGACTTTTTGTTCATAATTGCCGGCCAAGGCCTCACAGTTGCCGTGAACACGCTCATAGTTGCCGACTTTTCGTTCATAATTTTGGACATGGGCTCACACTTGCCGTCAGATGGTTCACGCTACAGCGGTACTTGGGCAATGAGTATTTCTTTATATGTACTAACATAGGTTAATTTCGAAGAAGAAGTTAGTTAAAAATATAGAATTATCAAATATACAAAAAAAAAGATATTCATATGTCATAAAATAATAAGGTTTTCAATATCTAGTTGGCAGGCAATCAGATAAATAATACACATATATATATATATATATATATATATATATATATATATATATATATATATATATATAAATGGAGAGAAACCACGTAATGGAAACATTGTTATTTTGATGTGGCTCGTATGTATTATAAGAAAATAAGGAACCAAGGCTACAGCGAATTGTATTTTATCGTTGTAACACTAGCCGTCAAACTGCTCACACTTGCCGTCAAAATTCTTTTACATGTCCTCAAAATTTATAAAATTACTAAATGTGGTAAGAAAAAAAAAAAGCAACGAAGGCTTTACGTATACGACGCCTTTCACACCCGCAAATTATGAGGCACTTCCTGTAGAGTTATAATGGCCATATTTGACGAAACTGTAGCCTTTCGGGAGTAAGTCACAGGAAAATTTCCAAAAGTGAATATTTCGAATGTTTAGTTGGTCTAAAGGGGCGATGAAGATATTTCCCATGTTATTTAAATGGACGGTTTTGCGGACCTATAATCTGAAATTTTAGGTACTTTTAATAAAACTTTGAAATTCCGTATACTTGTACGTTTTCGTAAGTCTTACCTAGTTGGATATATATTTCCAAGTTTAGCGTGGTTTTATGCGGAACTCAAAAAATTTCCCATGTTATTTCTATGAAACACCTTTGACATCCCAAAATTATTGGGCACTTCCTGTAGGGCTACAATAACTAATTTCGACATGATTGTAGATTGTCGGGACTAACCAACAGGAAAATTGTCAAAAGTGAATATTTTTAACTTTTAAGAGGTCTAAAGAGGAAATGAAGAAATTCCCCATGTTATTTAAATGGGCCTTTATTTAGACTTGTAATCTCAAAGTTTAGTTACTTGTAATTGGAACACAAACGAGAAATTCGGTATTCTTGTACGTTTTCATTAGCGTTACCTAAGTAAATCAGTACAAAGTAAAAATTTTCAACTTTAGAGTGGTTTTATGGGGAATTGAAAAGTCTTTCTCATGTCATTTATATGGGACGTCTTCTGCACGCCAAAATGTTCGGTTAATTGTGGTAGGATTGCAATGATGAAATTTAGCATAATTGTAGGCTTTCCAGACTAAGCTACAGCAAAATTGCCAAAAGTGAATATTTTTAATGTTTAAGGGGTCTAAAGGAGGATGAAGAAATCCCCACGCTATTTAAATAGGCGTTTTCTTGGGATCCAAAATCTTATCTTTTAATTAGTTGAAATAGTAAAGTAAACTTGAAATTCCCTAGAATTGTGAGAATAAGAGGTGCAAGGGCGAAATACCTTCAAAAGGAGGGGCTTTGTGGGCGAAGCCACAAGCTAACCAAACTAAACTTTTGTTTGTCTTTTACCGAAGGTTTGAAAAGTTTTCGACTAAGAGAGGTGTAGCTGTGCACGAAGATGTGTTGACATTGTGCGGAAAAGTGGAAAGAAGAAAAATAGTGATAAGCGAAAAAAAATAATAATAATAACATAAATTTTATTTAATCATATACTTTACTCTTTCAATGGGTGAACAATAATAGAGCATGAAAGTAAATTAGAGTAAATTTATATTTCGCTCACACTTGAGGTCATTTTTATTCGAAACTAAGCTTTTGCACTACTATAAGGAAACTATTCAAAACTGAGAAGTGCAATTTCTACAACAAGTGTACCTGGATATTATGCGTTCGAGTACGTGTAAGGAATTATTGTATCTGCACTTTTCTACAAGAAAAGATACTCTAAATTGTTGTAGAAATTTGAAAATTTGACGGCAAACAGAGCCCACGCTTAACGTGAACACCGCCCGTGAGAGTACATAATTTGATATCTTTTTTTTTCTTTTCTTTCATTTTTTCTTTCTTTCCATTTTCTTTCTTTTTCTTTTCTTTTTTCTTCTTCTCAACAGAAAGAAAACTAGTGAAACTAGAGAAGAGAAATCTCTACCGAGAATGTACGAAAACATTTTTTTTTTTTTTTATCGAAGTAGGTGGAAGGAATCATCGGATCAAAATGCTCAAAGTTGCCATGAGGATCCTCACACAAGCCGTCAAAATGCTCATAGTTGCCCACAATTCGTTCATAATTGCGGACATAGAGCTCACAGTTACCATGAGAAGGTTCACACTAGCCGTCAAAATCCTCACACTTGCCGTCAAAACGATCATAGTTGCCGACTTTTCGTTCATATTTGCGGATATAGGGCTCATAGTTGAAAACATAATTTTTCATGCTTATCTTCAAAATACTCGCAGTTGGCTTCACAATGTTCACACGTGCTTCCAAAGTGCTCACACTCGCTTTCATGATGCTCATAGTTGCCGACTTTTTGTTCATAATTGCCGACCCAAGGCTCACAGTTGCCATCAAAACGCTCATAGTTGTCGACTTTTCGTTCATAATTGCGGATATAGAGCTCACAATTGAATACATAATTTTTCATGTTTATCTTGAAAATACTAGCAGTTGGCTTCAGAATGTTCACACGTACTTTCAGGGTGCTCACACTTGCCGTCAAAACGCTCATAGTTGCCGACTTTTCGTTCATAATTGCGGACATTGGGGTCAAAGTTGCCGACATTGTAGTTTATGTTTACCTTCCAAATACTCTCCGTTGCCTTGACAATTTTCACACTAACCCTGAAATTGCTAACACTCGCTCTCACAAGGCTCATAGTTGTCGACCTTTCATTCATAATATGAAATATACAGTTGATAGTGTAAGTTAAATGTTTCATGGTTGCTGTCAAAAGGCTCACAGTTGCCGTCAGTTTCCTCACTCAAGCCGTCAGCATGCTCACATTTACCAATAAAGTGCTCATAGTTGCCGACTATTTGTTCATAATTGCCGACCTATGGCTCACAGTTGCCGTCAAAACGCTCATAGTTGCCGACTTTTCGTTCATATTTGCGAATATAGGGCTCACAATTGAAAACATAATTTTTCATGCTTATCTTCAAAATACTCATAGTTGACTTCAGAATGTTCACAGGTGCTTCCAAAGTGCTCACACTCGCTTTCATGATGCTCATAGTTGCCGACTTTTCGTTCATATTTGCGAATATAGGGCTCACAATTGAAAACATAATTTTTCATGTTTATCTTCAAAATACTCGCATTTGGCTTCAGAATGTTCACAGGTGCTTCCAAAGTGCTCACACTCGCTTTCACGATGCTCATAGTTGCCGACTTTTGTTCATAATTGCCGACCCAGGGCTCACAGTTGCCGTCAAAACGCTCATAGTTGCCGACTTTTCGTTCATATTTGCGAATATAGGGCTCACAATTGAAAACATAATTTTTCATGCTTATCTTCAAAATACTCACAGTTGACTTCAGAATGTTCACAGGTGCTTCCAAAGTGCTCACACTCGCTTTCATGATGCTCATAGTTGCCGACTTTTGTTCATAATTGCCGACCCAGGGCTCACAGTTGCCGTCAAAACGCTCATAGTTGCCGACTTTTCGTTCATAATTGCGGACTTAAGTCTCATAGGTGGCAACATAATGGTTCATGGTTGCCGTCAATATGCCCAAAGTTGAACACGTATCTCCCATGGAAAACTTTAACCGCTTATCGCCATGAGAGCTCAAAATCCAGCCTAAAGTTGAAATTGAACGCTGTCAGCGGAATCAAAACCTGGAGGTTTTTTTTTTTTTTTTTTTTTTTTTTACAAAGGAGCGTTCAATGGAATTCCGTAATATGAAATAAACTGAATATTCGTGTGAACGAGCATGAAAATTAGGACCTCTTTTATGCGTGTACTTAAGGGATGAGCTAAGTGACTGATGACAGATATGTTGGAATGTGAATGTCGATGAACCGAATAACATATCGTTGTTAATTCACAGGTACAATTGAGACATGATATATCTTTTCAAACGTAGGCATTTTGTAAGCAGCACCGCAAATTTTGTCCGCGAAGACAGGCTTTGCTGTCCGCCAAGATGTGCGGACATTGTGAGGGAAAATGAAAAGAAGAAAAATAGTGATAAAAAGAAAAACAACATAAATTTTATTTCACCATATAGTTTACTCTTTCAATGGGCGACCTATAATAGAGTAAGAAAGTAAATAAGAAGAATTTTACATTTTGCTCACACTTGTGGTCATTTTTATTCCAAATTAAGTTTTTGTACTATTGCAAGAAAACTATTCGTACCCGATTAATTTAATTTCTGCAAGACGTGAACCTACATACTTTACAGGGAAGTTCATAAAAAGAATTGTTGTATCGCCATATATATATAAAACTTTAAAATGTTACAGAAGGTTGAACATTTGACGGCAAACAGAGGCCACACTGACCGTCGAAAACTGCGAACGCAGCCGGCAGGTGTAGAGGAGAACACAAAATCATGTTCTTTCTCAATTGTAAAGAGACCGTAGAAGCTAGAATAGTGAAAGTTCTACACAAGACGTACTTAAACACAGTACATGCGACAACGTACAAACAGTTTGTATATACAAATTACTAACAGAGAAAATTCAGTTTCTCTTTTACCGGAGGGTTAAAATTTTGTCGGCGAAGACAGGTTTCGATTGCCGCAAAGATGTGTGGATACTGTGGTGGAAGGTGAGACGAGGAAAAATATTGATAAAAAGGAAAACAATATAAAATTTATTTAACTATATACTATTCTGCGTCAATGGGTGAACTATAAGAGAGTGAGAATGTAAATTGGAATACCATTACATTTCGCTCACCCTTGTGGTCAAGCTTGTTTGAAATTACGTTTCTACACTATTTTTGGGAAATTATTCAAACCAGAATAGTGCAATTTGCACAGAAAGTGTATGAAAATACTGTGCACGGGAATTGATATAAAGAATTGTAGTAACTCCAATTTTATGAAGGAAAATATACTTCAAATTGGTGCAGAAGGTTGAAAATATTACTGCAAGCACAGACCACACTGGCCGTCAAGGGCTTTGAACGCTACCTGCAAGGATAGATGAGAAATTGAAATCATTTTCTTCCCACTACGAATAGAAAAACCAATAAAACTAGAATAGTAATATTTCTAAACGGAATATATGCAAACACAGTATATCGAAGTAGGTTATTAGGAATTTTTATATTCACATTTACAAAAATGATAAAAATAATAATAATAATAATAATAATAAATAATTAAAAAAGTTATTACAGTTCAAAATGTAGCGGAGGGTTGAAAATTTTCCGGCTAAAACGAGGTTTATTGGAAATGAAGATGTGTGGGCATGCACCGTAAAAATAAGACAATCGTTAGAGCAGTGTGTGTGTGTGTGGGGGGGGGGATAAACATAGAAATAATGAAAAGAAATCACTAATATCCATTCCAGCTTCAATTAATGAACAATGATGTAGGGAGAGAGCAAACAACAACACTGTTGTTTATTCCTTCACATTCGGAATGACGGTCATCCCAGATTCTGTTTTTCCACTATCTTGACGAAAGATAGATTAGTGACATTCCCAGCCTACCTGTACCTAAACACTGTGCATTGAAATATGTATAATATTAGTACTCTCATATTTGCGCAGATAAGGCTCATAGTTGCCGTCAACATGCTCACAGTTGCCGTCAAAATGCTCACACGTGCCGTCAAAATGCTCACACTTGCCGTCACAATTTATAAGGTTTAAAAAATGCGGTAAGAAGTAAAGCAACATAAATGTCACTTAACCAGATACTATTCTGTGCTAATGGGTGAGCAATAACAGAGTAAGAAAGTAAATTGGAAAACTTTTACATTTCGCTCACACTTGTGGTCATGTTTTTTTTTTTTTTTTTTTTTTTTTTGTAAATTACGTTCTCCCACTATTTTAACGAAACTATTCAAACCAGAATAGTGCAATTTCTACATGAGGTGTACCTTGATCGCAGCATAATTGTGGGACGTAAATCTTGAAGATTTCATTTAATTTCATTTTTAATAATAATACTAATAATAGTAATAAATATGTGCAAGAAAGTTGAAATTTGGCTTAATACGGGAGGCGAACGACCCAGGCTGTTTGCCGGAATAAAACTTGGATCCCTAACGCCAGAAGCGCATATATTAACGGCTTAGCCACGAGGTGGCTGATACAGAAATAATGCAAATTCCAATATTTTTACTTTTTGCTAATGTTTGAAATTGTTGTTATTGCAAATCACGTTTTTAACAAAACTGTTCTAACTACAAAAGTGAAATTTCAACCCAAACCATGGCAAAGCACTGAAAAGTAAGGAAAAGCATGGCAAAGTAAAGAAATATGTAAAGAATATATATTTAACCGCAGTGACACGGAATATATATAAAAATTCATCCATGGTTTTTCTCACAAACCCAACTCCCCCCCCCCCCGAAAGAAAAGATAGGTTTATTGCATCTCTTTGCTCCGGTGCATAATCGTGGCAGATAGGTTAAAATTTCAAGGGACTTCGTGCACACTATAGCAACAGCAAAGTATATGGGAAGGAACGGCAGAAATCCGATAAAACGCGGTGTTGGCGTGTGCCACCTCGGTAGTGAAAGAATAATTTCTTTCTGTGAACACGAATTTTTCTCAACGAAATTAAATAAATAAATAATTTAATAAAAATTAAATACTTCTAAGGGAAGAACACAGCAAATGAATGACGAGGTAGGTAAAAATTCCAAATGGAAATACAGGGCTGTGAAGTTCAAAAATAAATAAATAAATAAATAAATAAATAAACCATTATCATACTTAAAAATATGTGGTAAAAATTAAAAAGAAAATAAGACCTTTGTTGTACTCTCACGAGAAGATACACACATCGTCTGGAAATTTGAGTCGATAGAAAGCACACAACTGTGATCTAAAACAACCAAATTTAAAACGAAATCACCACATAAGTGTAACCTAATGAAGTTCAACAAAATAAAGCATACAGTAAATTGTGGCGGTGATGGAGGGCGCAGTTACCGTCATGTAAACAAGTCCGTCCACGCTTAAGTTTAACGGGAGCGAGAAGGTAAACCATGTCGGTGATGGATGGCTTAGTTGCCGTCATATAGAGAAACCCCTGTCTATCGTGAGACCCATGTTCCACTTGCTAACACTTTCATGTATGTGAAAACAAGTCAAGATCAGCAAGTGCGAGCGAGTGCGAAAACGTAAAGTCGGCAATTATGAGCAAATGAAAAAAAAAAAAAAAAACAGCAATTATGAGCATATGGAATATTCCAAATGGGAGAATTAAATAAATAAAAAGAACATAAAAGTGTGATAAGACACTTGTTGTACTCTCAAGAGGATATATATACATCGTCTGGAAATTACACAACAACTGTGAGCGAAAGTAAGGAAATTAAAAAAAAAAAAAAAAAAGAGAACAGCACATAACTGAAAGCAAATGAAGATCAAGAAAAGAAAGCATACGGTAAATTATGGCGGTGATGGAGGGCGCAGTTACCGTCATGTAAACTAATCCGTCCACGCTTAAGTTTAACGGGAGCGAGAAGGTAAACTTTGTCGGTGATGGATGCTTTAGTTGCCGTCATACAGAGGAGCCCCTGCTTATCATGAGACCCATGTTCCCCTTGCTAACACTTTTATGTATGTGTAAAAAAAAAATAAAGATCGGCAAGTGTGAGCGAGTGGGAAAAGGTAAAGTCGGCAATTATGAGCAAAACAAAAAAGTCGGCAATTATGAGCATATGGAACATTCCACATAAGACACTATATACCTCATCAGGAAAATACACAACTGTGAGCGAAAACAACCAAATTAAGAAATCAGCACATAAGTGTAAACTAATGAAATTCAACAAAAGAAAGCATACGGTAAATTGTGGCGGTGATGGAGGGCGCAGTTGCCGTCAATTAAACCAGTGCGTGCACGCTTAAGTTTAACGGGAGCGAGAAGGTAAACCATGTCGGTGATGGATGGCTTAGTTGCCGTCATATAGAGGAGCCCGTGCTTATCATGAGACCCATGTTCCCCTTACTAACACTTTTAAGTATGTGAAAAGAAGTAAAGATCGGCAAGTG
>NW_027656844.1:0-56889 GCF_964235325.1 Thermobia domestica
ATCGGACGAGAACCGGTATATTCAGCATGGTATGGCCGTTGGCAACTACCTTTTCTTCAATGTCCTGTTAAGGAAGTATGTTTTAAGTAAGAATTGACATTATTAACTATAAAGGCAAGCATATTAACGTCGTTAACATTACTTGGAATATACTAATATTCGAATAAATATTTGAATGTTCGAATGATGAGTGATTCGGATGTTCATAGTGCCACTGTGTCCTATCGAGTTTACTATCACGAACCACGTATGAAATTGTATATAAATAAATAAAAATAAATCCTTTATTAAGTATTGATTACAGGAAAAAGGCAAACTTACATTCTTTAATGTACACAATGAAATGTATGAAAGATATTTTTAAGATATGTTTCACTTACCCTTTATAACGCAAGGTAGTTTTCAGTGTAGCATTCTCTTCAGCTGCGAGATAACGTAAGGCAGATGATCATTCAGTCGTGAAGCACTAAAATGTAATATACATTTTAACTATTATCGATAAGAATTATTTACTGCAGGGATGCAAATAAAGTGAGGCAAATTAGTAAATAAAAACCGATACTGTAACTGATAATATAATTAGTTGTATCTGTATTAGTTGTATATACAGTAATCGCACGATTATCCGCGGAGTTGGATGTTGGCATAATCGCGCATAATCAGCAGTATGAGCAGAAAAGGGAAATGAAATGAAATATTTAGATTTACGTCGCATACTTATACCGGTTACGCTAAAGGAGACGGTGATGATGAGTACTGAATGAAGAAAGTGGGAGGAAACGGGAGAAACCCGAGAAAACCCATGAGCACGGTCTTTATGCACGACAAAGTTCACACGGCACGAGCTGGGATTGAATCAGGGACCCCAAGCACCGGAGGCCAAAAAACGGACAAAAAGTCTTTCGTGCAACTTTCGTTTTCGGTAAAAAGTTTACACATAATTTAGAAAGAGTAGTTTTCTGGTCTTTTTATTTCACAAGTTGGTTCATGTCTATATTTTTTACATGCATAAAAAATTTTTCAACTCCCTTGCTTATTTCCTGTTAAAGACCTCTACCTCTGATTGTATTTTTTGCACATATTCTTATTGTTTTCAGACAACATTTCTAAAAGCGTAATTTATCGTCAGCAAGAAAAGAAAAGGAAAGCCTCGGATAGTGGAATGTGTACTGTATATATATATATATATATATATATATATATATATATATATATACGTATTAGTATATAGTTTTATTTTATACGTCTCCTATTATTACACAATGTGCAGATATTGTCAAAGCGCAAGTAAATATGTATAACTCCCCGTTCTGCACTTAATAACTTGAAAGAAGTTCGGGGAAGGTAGTGTAACAGAAAGTGCAAACAGAAATGAGGGTTTAAAGGCATTTAATATTATTCCGTAGTAGTATGATTTTTTGTAAAAAAAAAAATATATATATATATATATATATATATCTAAACATACATATTCAATGATATAGTAAGAGGTTAGCAGCACTGATAGAACTGCAGAAAGTACAAAACCGTTAATAAGAAAGAGAGAGAGATGGTGGCCGCTTTTGTGCTTTTCATTGGCTAATTCCGAATTGCGCGCGAATACGTACGAGATTTCTTTCTTTTTCCTCTTCGCAGCCCAGATGTTGCCAATTAGAAGTTTTTAGTACTACATTTGTATGAAAATGTTGCCTTTAAGAAATGTGGTTTGCATACAGAGAAAAGAGCAAAATGAATATTTACCTTAGTGGGCATGAAAAAAGACGAAACATTTTGCAAGATGGACACACGAACTTCCTTAATGCAGGCGTTCAGTACATTATTGTAAAGAAAAAAACACTAAAAAGAATTACTTCAATATCCCTAGCAACATTCAACAATTCATAGAGAAAAATCTTTATTTTGAGAACAATGGAAAACTATGTAATTGTAGATAACTACTAAATTTAATGATTAAGGAAAACGTTTAGGCCCGGCCCTTCAGAAAGAAAGTGCACAGAATATTCTCTCATGGAAGCAATTGCAAAATCAACATTTTGTTTGCAGTTATAATTAGAGGATCTATATACAGGGTGTTCGAAAAAGAATGTATCCTCTTGAAAGAAAATATTCTCTGGGCCCCTAATCCTTTATATACCGAAAGGAAGTTTGTATAGCATTTTTTCTTACCTTCGTTAGAAGAATTGAAAGTGACTACTATCGTGACACGGGAGATATTTAATCGATAGTCGAATTACTCACATACTCGAATGAACACGTCTCTTGTAAGGAGAGGAAAGGCTTCTGTGATCCGCTATCGCAGCTGTGTCATATCTGCAGAGAATGTTAGGACACAAACGTGATCTTTGAGAGCCTCGTGAAAAGAAGTCGCATAGTATCATGTGTGGAGACATCGGGGCCATCTGAAGAACGCTTCATCATTAGGACCAAGGGCGAGTTACGAAACACTCTGGGATATATTTATTAACATAACTTCTCGTCATTCTGCAAGTGTGGTGGAGCTCCATCCTATTGGAAAAGGAAACCTCGGGAGCCCTCTTCATGTGTAGGTATCGTTCACATCTGAAGCATGTGAAGATAGATTACTGTACTATCGTGTACCTAAAATCATTTTCTACGAATACGAACATGTCTACACTGAAGGCAGTGCAGCTCTTTTTCTCTTTTTTTTGGTCATGTATTGTAACGCGGGGCAATGCACACAATAACATGTAATGTTGTGTATCATCATAAAGGGCCAGGGCGATGATTGGATCTTGATGGACGTGGAGAACTGATAGGTGATGTGAGTGGTATTGTGATCTATGGTTGTATGTTTACTGATGAATGCATAAGGAGAGGTGAAGGGGTTGCCTTTTTTTTTATGTCGATCGGGAGGGAAGCGATTGGGAAACTTTTGACTTTGTTTTTCAACCGAATATATTGATTGAATAGGTCGCCGACAATTTTACGGGGCGTCACGTCGTTGCCTTTTTCATGTCGATCGCGAGCGAAGCGAGCGTTTTTTTTTTTTTTTTTTTTTTT
This sequence comes from Thermobia domestica, assembly GCF_964235325.1. NCBI lineage: Eukaryota > Metazoa > Arthropoda > Insecta > Zygentoma > Lepismatidae > Thermobia > Thermobia domestica. The sequence goes on from NW_027656844.1 coordinate 3,022, forward strand.
TTTTTTTTTTTTTTTACCGACAATATGTATTGAATCGGTTGCCAACACCTTTAGGGGCGCGTCACGTCCTTCTTTCTGTGCTGATCGCGAGCGAAGCGAGCGCGAAATTTTTGACTTTTTTTTTTTTTTTTTTTTTTTTTTTTACCCACAATATTTATTCAATCGGTCGCCAACACTTTTAGGGGTGCGTCACGTCCTCTTTTCTCTGCTGATCGCGAGCGAAGCGAGCGCGAAATTTTGACCTTTTTTTCTCTTTTTAATTCTTTTTTTTCTTTAAGAAAAAATATTGATTTCATAGGTCGCGAACATTTTTACGGGATGCAACATCGTTTATTTGTTTTTCCAACCGTCTTTCTGTCTTGAGCCCCCGCCAAGTTAACTTTATGGTGGACAAAAACTATGTGCGGTGGGTTACCGCGGGGTTCTCCCGTTTCCTCCCACTTTCTTCATTCCACCACCATTTCAATCATTTCTCATAATCAGCGCCTCTTTTAGCCTAAGCGGCATAACGTGGGACGTAAAACAAAGATTTCCTTTAGTTGCTTTCTGTCTTGATTACGAGCGCGAAATTTTTTACTTTTTTTTTCTTTCTTTTGATATTATTCATTTAATAGGACGGCAACACCTTTACGGGCCGCCGCGTCGTCGTTTACACTTCTTCAGCCCATATTCTTTCTGCTTGTTCGTTTTCCGGCATCTTGTTATCACCGCCCGCGGCAATGCCTATGTCTTTCATCGCTTTTTGAAGCAAATCTTTAATAAATATGCACTCTCACATTTGTACTAATATGCATACCACAGTGGATAGACTGTAACTAGGAAAGCAGAAGCCTGCATATCATATTATTTAACAGTTGAAAGTGAACTGTCATTTTAAGTTTGATTTTGATCAGATGAGTGCAGTTCAACTCGTCGACAATTGTGAAGATTCTCGAGGTTAGGGACCATCCATTTTGTGCTTTGTAATGAAAATGGCTGCAGCCAAACTTCTCTGATCTGAATGAAACTTGGCATGATGATACATCTTGACCTGCTCTACAAGTTTATTTAGTATTTTCCGTTGCGCAGGCTTTTGCTTCTCCAGGTTCTCCCATGGAACTGAGAAACGTATTCAGTCGAACTTCTGCGGTAAGTCAGTATATCATCCTGAGAAGTTTGATCGAGATAGCAGAGGTTCGACTATTCGTTTTTCAATTCCATGTGATATTACAACACGGTGAACTAAATTTATATAGAAACACTTTGATTTTGTTTTGTTTTTTGCTAGCATTAAACTGAGAAAATGTTATTCAATAGACAGAGAACACCACTCAAAGAAAAGTACATCATAAGAATATATATATGGTTGCTGTGGTTCTCGGTTTAATTTGCTAGTTAAGAAACTTGCTCTAAATAAGTACATCTTACAGGTGAAAAACTAAGCCAGGCGATAGAATTAAATATAAAGTTATACACTTTTATTTTACGTTTACTAGTGTTGGGTTACTACTGTAAAATAAGTCAGTATATATGAAAGATAACTGTATTAGGTACTATTTTCCACCGGCGGTGTATTCTTGCATAGTGTACTTAATGTTTACAAGCGGGGCGCTACTAGTATGGATGCATGACAAGTGCTATTGAAACTCGAAAACTAACTGGTTTCCACTACCCTTGCTTATACGTATACCCGCGTCGCCTTCGCTCCTGTTCACTTTGGACGCACATTCTTGCTATCGCTCAGGCCCCCAGCTTTCTCCTGTTTTGGCTCCCTTAAATAGTATTCGTGCTTTTTATTGGCCACCTGGCAAAGCACTTGTAATGATTTTACACCAGTAACTCTAAAATACATGTGTATTACTTTATTTAATTCTGTCGTCTGCAGAATTTTTTTTTTTTTCGTACAAATATGCCTTTTCATGCAGAACACTGAATTTTGCCTGTAAATTTTTGAGAATATGCTGTGACGAAACTTGAGCACCGTTCTTCTTTTCTTTCTTATCACGAGTCTTCTTTAGCCTAATGAGCACAATCATCACACGATAACGACTATTCTTTTCATTTAACTTGTAAACAAGTTGAACTAATAATAATAATTGATGTACAAAGGAGAAGTGTCCTACATATTTGAGGTAAAAAATAAAATAAATATACTTCTACTTCATCCGTGTTTACAAAGTTAAATGTTATCGATTTACAAAAAATGGTCACCTATCCACACACTGACCAGGCTCGACACTGCTTGACCATACATATTAAAACATCGGTCCCACTGAATACACAAGTAGTAAGCACATTCACATAAAAATAATTAGGATTACAGTATATAAAATGCGTTAATTAAAATAGCAAATGCCTTACCTTATCACAGGCGATCCAAAGCCACTGCACATCATCTGCTACGCACACTATATTCCTCCAATATTTCACTCACTTCCTATATCACGCAACAGAAAATATTAATAAAATTCACTTAGCAACATTTTCATTTTTAATCAACAATACGTATAACAATTAAGAATAAAATTAATTGTGAGCACATTGTTATAATTAGAATACTGTTTTTATTCGTTTACAAATATGGGATTAATATAGAGCTGGCAGCAACAATATATACAACTCATCCTGTATGTATCGTAAATCCTAACTTGAGAAGACATCTCTGACGCAAACAATGAGACAAGAAATCAAATACTATATCCGACACATTTGGGGTTTATTGAACTTCAATGTTGGAAGATACCACCTTGTCGGTAGTACAAATGTAATATCCTTACAACACGCGGAACTTTTGCCAGGCATATCTAGGAATTTGGGAAGATTAATTGATATCCTTAATGTGCAATGTATGATTATGACGCATTGTTATGTACACGCAGACGGAACCAGGACAATCTATAGATGACATTTGCACTGTGTTTGGACAATTTGTTCGCAGAAAATAACCGTTTTTGTCTATGAATACTTGAGAACATGGAAGGTATGAGATATACATTTTATGCGCAAATATTATAATACAAATCATTGTTAGTTTGGTGGATGCGTGAAAGAAAGAAAAGGAGTAGATTTTTGCAGACGTCCGGATATAAAGCGAGAACTGAGAATACGCATCTATAACATCTATTTTCTTTGTGTTAATGATATCGATGAACTAAACGGGGAAACTAAAATACAACTGTTTGCAGTATAATTCGAAGTATAGTCAAGTGCAGAGGCGTACTCACGGGGTGTCCACCGGGTGCGGACTCCTCGCAAAAGTTCCTAAGTGAACATACATTTGCAGACTTTCTCATTAAATGTAGTTATTAACAGGGAAAATATTGATGTATCATCAATATAAATCTGATCTTACACTTCATCTGTACTCTGTCTGTATCATGTTTTTGTGAAAAAGTAAGTGGAATATTTATCGTGTTTTCGAATGCAGAATAATAGTATATAGACATAGTGGCTTGTAGTATTGGAACCTTGCCCCCCGAAGCTTGGATCCCTTAGAAGAAAAAAAAATGCATGCGCGCCTGGTGAAATGGTTAACGAATTCAGTTCACTCGATGAATCGACAGATAGTAATACACATTTCGACAGATCGACAGCATTCGACAGATACAGACATATGAAAGTAGCACAAGAATTAGGCGAAAGTCCGTGCGTTTCCTCAATTCACGTAGGAAACAACAGAAAATATCAACTACCATAAAATAATCCGTATATATATTTAATTTATTTGGAATAAAATAAATATAGAAACAACCTGTTCATACATAACTACGGTAAGTGCGTTAATTGCTAACGTAAGAACAAATATGAAACAAGGCACAAAATAAAAAAGAAAAATAAAGTTAAAGGGAATAAATATTTAGGCTTGATTGTCATTCGTATTAAGAAGCTGGGTAATAAAATGTTAAAATCTACAGAAAATTATGAAATTAAATCAGGATTTGAAATAAAAGTCTATACATTGGAAGTAGGCCAGGGAGTTTGCAAGGCAGATGTGTGCGACACGCGTTACTTTATAGATTCCCTTCATTGAACTATAGTAAGCAGTACGAAGATGGTACTTTGCGTATAATCACAGGAAGGATTGAAGTTAATTACCATGGTAATATAATTATTTATTGATAAGTATTTCCATGTTAAATTATGAAAATTATAAGCACAAGGAGGGTGAAAAAGTAGTGTGACCGACTTAGCAATGACTGAAACATAAAATAGAAAAGCGAATAAAAACAAATGCCTTTTGAGTTATGTGGAATAAAGTTTCTTCTAGCCAGTAAGGAAGAATAGGATCTGGTGCATTCATTGAATACCTGAAAAAAATCGTTTATCAAAATAGAAGGAAACACACTTATCGTTGTGGCAACTACGAACTTCTGTTTACCTCAGCCCGCCTCAGCAAGTGCTTTCTATCCGGTCCGCGCTCCGTAACCAAACTCAACGCTGCCTGCTAGCGAAAATTTCATTCTTCAGTATCGTTGAGTTTATTGCAGAAAGCAATGGCAGATACGGCATCAGCACCTGCAGCCCCGGCACAGGCTTCTCCTAAGAAGTCTGCAAAGCCTAAGAAACCAAAAACAACACCTTCTCATCCAAGAACATCAGAAATGGTGAACAACGCCATCAAGAATTTGAAGGAAAGGGGAGGAAGTTCACTGCAAGCTATTAAGAAATACATCTCTCAGAACTACAAAGTGGATGCCGAGAAGCTTGCTCCATTTATCAAGAAATACTTGAGAAGTGCAGTTGCTTCTGGGTCTTTGGTTCAGACCAAGGGAAAAGGTGCATCTGGATCGTTTAAGCTTAGTGCTTCATCGCTGAAGGAGAAGCCTGAAGGTGGATCTTCAACCAAGGCGAAACGATCAGCATCAAAGGAGAAGAAGCCTGCGAAAAAGCCAGCAGCTAAACGTCCCAAGAAGACTGGTGAAAAGAAAAAGGCTGCTGCTCCCAAACCTAAGAAATCACCATCTAAAGTGAAGAAGGCAAAAACTCCCAAGAAGCCAAAGGCCCCGAAGCCAAAGAAGGCTACAGCAAAACCGAAAAGTGCTAAGAAGGCTGCACCAAAGAAGAAGTAAATGTGTCAGTAAATCATCTGACATTTTAAAACGGCTCTTTTTAGAGCCATCAAATACTTTGAGAAGAGTAAAATTGTGCTTTTCCTATCATTATCACATGTTCATTCATAGCAATGTATAGTATACACGCAAGGGACTTTGAGTTTTCTTTTTAACCGAAGCACTTCTTGATGTAAGTGCTTTATAACAGAGGGGAATTGAGGGTGGGGAAAGAAAGCTTTCACGGGTGTCAAGAATGGTGTACTCGAAAAAAAATGGGGAACACATTACGTAATGTCAATTTGTGATCACTTACTTTTTCCTTGTTCCTATCTTCAAGTAGCGAAACAGTACAGAAAACGCACTTAATGCATTTGTTAGAAAAACTTTTGCAGGCTGACTGGGTTCGATTCTCGGTGGGAGCTCAAATGTTTCGCATTGCACGTTAATAAGTAGGTCCACGTTTGAAACAGCCTTGCTGCTGAAAGGGACACTAAACTAAAATCAACTCTTTTCAAGGCTGGGGTGAAAGAAATGTTCGAACTTATTACAACTCGTGAAAGTGAAGTAGACTATGTTTCAATTTAACGTCGTACTATTATGATTTTTATGATAAAGGAGACGGGTGATTACGCCTAATGAATGATGGAAATACTGGTGTAATGAGAAAGTGTTAGGAAAAGGGAACACGCTAATAACCACGGATACCGTCTTATAATTCGTAATATTGCTATAAAGAAAAATAGTAACACCAGCAGAAATGTAGGTGTACAATTGAACTGATGTTAAGTACAAACAGACACTTAAAGAAAGTTTAGTTTAACGTTTGCATTCAACAGCAGCGACCTCTGACAAAATAATATTACTTTTGCTACCTTGGAAGAAGTACATATTTCGCCTGCGAGTTCTATCAGATTAATAACGTTGAGAAGGGCAAACAGTGGTTGAATCGAAGTTAAGTTATGCAACATATGGCAAAATCGAACCCTTGACCACATAAAACGAAGATAATCAATCGGTAAACATAGGGGAAAACTAAAGAATATACTTGAAAGATAGGATGATATACGAAACGACAGGAAAACGAAGGTAGATGTATTAACTATGCAACATACGGCGTGAGAATTTAAAAAAAAAAGATAACAAGTATGGACAAGATCCTTGTTAGGATAACAGCATCTCTAAGTAGTGTATTGGTCCTAAAAAGGACCGTTTTTGAACTCAGTGCCAGAACTTCAAACTTAAGCACGTTCCCCACGGATGCGGCGAGCAAGCTGAATGTCCTTAGGCATGATTGTGACTCTCTTTGCGTGAATAGCACACAAGTTGGTGTCTTCGAAAAGCCCTACAAGGTAAGCTTCACTTGCCTCCTGTAAAGCCATGACAGCTGAGCTTTGGAAGCGAAGATCTGTCTTGAAATCTTGTGCAATTTCTCGGACGAGTCGTTGGAAGGGCAGCTTGCGGATGAGCAATTCAGTGCTCTTCTGGTAACGACGAATTTCTCGGAGAGCCACAGTACCAGGCCTGTAACGATGGGGCTTTTTCACTCCACCGGTAGCTGGAGCACTCTTTCTTGCAGCTTTGGTGGCAAGCTGCTTTCGAGGAGCTTTGCCTCCAGTAGATTTCCTAGCTGTCTGCTTGGTACGTGCCATTGCAACTGTCACGACTTGTTTCAAATAATTGCGCGCTGAATGAAGTCAAGTTATATAAAGAGCAAAACCGTTAAATCAAGCTATTTCTCATTGGATAAAGTCAGTCGAAAAGGACAGTTCTCATTGGCTTAGACACGTTTTGTGTTTTTCCTCCGTGCTTTCCCTGCATGATCGAAGGAACAAAACCACGAGTCTTGGGCTGCTTGGGCTTGTATTTCTCGTGTGTGGTGAGCGAAGCAGTAACATATCGAAATGACAGGACGTGGAAAAGGAGGCAAGGGTCTTGGCAAAGGAGGTGCCAAGCGCCACCGTAAAGTTCTTCGTGACAACATCCAGGGTATCACCAAACCCGCTATTAGGCGTCTTGCTCGCCGTGGTGGTGTGAAGCGTATCTCTGGTCTCATTTATGAAGAGACCCGAGGAGTATTGAAAGTATTCCTGGAGAACGTAATCAGAGATGCTGTTACATACACAGAACACGCCAAGAGGAAGACAGTGACAGCTATGGATGTTGTGTATGCCTTGAAGAGGCAAGGAAGAACCCTGTACGGTTTCGGAGGTTAAGTTGGGGTTCCTCCTATTTTGGATATAAAATTGGCATAAACGGCTCTTTTCAGAGCCAACAAATTTATATAAAGGGAAAGATTTACTTTGTGCGATTTTCTGTTAGATTATAAGAATTCGTGTAACTACATTAAAGCCTTTTGATGCACACTAAATTACAGACGTAGAGAGATTAATTTGAGAAAATCATACGTTTTTTTTTACATTATGTACGTTCATGTATACGTATTCATATCATGTAGCAGTATTAATGCTGGAGAAGGGGTTCTGGTTGGAAATTGGCGATTTGTTGGAAGTAGCGAGCATGAGAGATGCGAAACGCAAGTCGGAATTTCTGTTCTGACAGTAGGATGTACGTATAGAGGCTTATACAACTTCTATACTGTGCTGTGAGGGGCGAATAATGCGTTAGAAACCTGAATCTTGTCCTTTATCTTGTTTACGTGGTCTTGGGTTCGATTTCTTTCTTTTGCGGTAGTGTCTATTGTGATTTACATGTAAATTAATGACACTTCGTAGCGGGTTACTAAAATAAAGAGTAATACAAATATGAGATGTAGGTTAATGCATTGTATACTTCACATTATTTACTAAAGAAAGGCAGTAGTTACAAGAAACCTAGGCTCGCTCGTTGGGCACAGTAGCAAATGAGTTCTGAGATCAGAGAATAAGAGTAGTTGCGTATTACAAACCATATACATATAACACATATCACACAAATATGAATATCGACCTTGCAAAGAATAAATCGTACTTAAGTGTGCATTTAATGTCATTACTATGTTGCAAAAGAAATTTAGGAAAGTTTTCTGATCCGCTCTGTTCATGATGTCATTGGGGCATAGTAATGAACAATAATAAATGTCGAGAACATATTGAACAGAGTAATTTCAGCCAAGCCAACGCAAGAGAGAAACATGAGTGCTTTAAGAATGTTGGAAATTCCTTTGTCTAGCATGAAGTACATGAGAATATGTGGTATGAGGTTTTCTTCCATTGCTGAGAATCTGGGCTCGACTGTCCTGTCCTCTGGGTAATATGAGCCCGATGTACGCAAATATCAAAAAAATGTAGCTAGCGACAATACAAAAGGTAATGATCTTATAATTAATAATGTAGTGGGAACTAAGCACATCGCTGTTTGGAGTATTCTAAAGTTAGTGTGACTTCCTATGGGCTTCAATTACGATCGACGACTACACATATACTAATTAATCGAATAGCAGCGAGAATTTCGAATGAAACTAAGCAACTATCTCAGACACTTTTGATGAGTCTGTATATCGAAAACAATTCATTTCAATCGTAAATCTCCTCTATAAAGGGGTTTGTGGCCCTCATAAGGGCCGATTTGTATGAGATATAGGTCTTACATTTATGCCTTCTTCTCAGTTTTCTTGGGCAGAAGTACAGCTTGAATGTTGGGCAAAACACCACCCTGAGCGATTGTAACTCCAGACAACAACTTGTTTAATTCCTCGTCGTTACGGATAGCTAACTGCAGATGACGTGGAATAATCCTAGTCTTCTTGTTGTCACGAGCAGCGTTGCCTGCCAACTCAAGAACTTCAGCTGCCAGGTATTCCATGACTGCAGCCAAATACACGGGAGCGCCAGCACCAACTCGTTCGGCATAGTTACCCTTTCGCAAAAGACGATGGATTCTGCCTACTGGGAATTGAAGGCCAGCCCTGCTGGAGCGGGACTTGCTCTTTCCCTTGACTTTTCCACCTTTGCCGCGACCAGACATTGTTCAATATTCTTTCGTAATAAGATGAGAGGAAAAATTGCGGCCTCCCATGAATCAAGTCAGTTTTGTTACTACTTCAAGCGTGCACCCGAGTGCATCAAATGAAAAGCAAGGCAGTTGGCGCGAATTGAAACACGTACTGTAATTTAAATGAAGTCGATAAACACTCTTTCAGTACATCATAATAAGAGCTGAGTTTAGAGGAGAAGGGACCTATATCGCTGCTCTTCAATTTAGGCGCCAAAATTGGTAAAACAAAGAAAACACATCAAAATAAAGATTTTCTTCATCGATTTTTCGCTTCGGCAACACGCACGTTAAACTCACAAGGAACTCCCAGTGGAAATCCGGCTTTCACAGCAAAAATAACAGAAATTCTTCAAAATTCTGATCTCTGCCAGGCATTCTCACCCCCAGGGGGGCTTGCCACTCAAGATAGCACTGAAAATTCAACGGCTCAACTAAACCAAATGTCAAAGCCCTTGAAACCGACAGCCTTGGCCAATACTTCACTGAATCCACAATTCACTACGCTAGGCTATATACCGCACACAATGGAAAATCAACCTCATCACCTGTCAACGACTACAGACGCTGCAGCACGTCATCAGAAGCTTCAGGAGGAATATCCTGCACTTCCTAATCAAGACACCACCTCGGAATATTCAGCAGCATCCTCATCAGAACATGAGATGGAAACTGACGCACAGGCGGCTGGGCCATTTAAACTCCCAAAACCTAAACGCACCTGCAAGCGAAGAAAAGCTGCAACCAACTGCAATATAAACTCTATGGTTGAATTTCAAAATGATAACAAATTTAGTCCATTAGCCAATATGAACGACTCATCTTCAGTGAACGCACAGATTGCAGAAACTGGAAACTCATCTAGCACCACTCATTTATCAAACAGTCAAGATTCTTCATCCTCATCACAAACGTCTCGCAAATCTCCGCCATCCTCGATGCCAAAAGGGATCTATGTATATGATATCGACAAGAAATTTACTTTCACTTCCACCATCATCAGCAGTTGTCAGCAACCACCAACATTATACCAGGCTAAAGACTTTGTCAAGTTCACCTGCAAAACAGCAGCAGATTACGAGAAGATTATAGCTTACTGCAAAACGGCTCATAAAGATTATGCTTTAGAAACCAGGAAGCAAGAGCAACCTACGAAAGTAGTAATCCGACAGCTCCCAGTGGACACAGATCCTAACGACATTAAGCAAGACTTACAAAATCAAAAATTCTCCGTTCAGAAGGTTACACAGATGATGGGCAGGAGCAAAATTGATCAAAAACGTATTCCACTTCCACTTTTTCTAGTGTCTCTAGATAAAACATCATATACTTCTAACATCTACAACTGTAAATATATACTGTATTATAGAATCCATGTTGAAGCCTACAAACCACAAGAGTATCTTCAATGCTTCCGTTGCCAGCGACTTGGACACGCTCAACAATCATGTCATGCTACTCCGCGATGTCTCAAGTGCAAAGAAAATCACTTAACATCAGAGTGCTCAAAAAAGGACAGGTCAACTGCAGCATACTGCTGGAATTGCGGAGGAGATCATCCCGCCAACTATCGTGGCTGCATAGCCTTCCAGAAAGAAAAAGAACGCAGAACCAAAGCTAAAACCACATCTTCCACGGAAGCAAACGCAAACGCTTCTGATCCATCCACTTCATCAACTCCAGCCATTCCATCTACATCAACCTCGACAACTTCACAGAAAACCACGCAGCCTACCTATGCTCAGAGAGTCACTCCATCAAAGCAAACAACTACCTCATCCACTTCTACAGCATCTGTTGGAGACTTCGCTTCATCATTCAAAGAAATCCTGGATTTATTCCGTGGTCTAAACATCAGTCGCATTCTGGACCAGTTGAAAAAGGGCCTTCAGAAATTCAAGACAGCTCCTGATGTCATTACTAAATTCACTATAATCATGGACACCATAATGGACATCTTTGATGATGGCACAAAATAAAACACACCGCCAACTCAACATGATCTTCTGGAATGCAGAAGGAATTAACAGACAACGCCACGACTTTCAACACTTTCTACAGGAACGTCACATCGACATCGCCCTTATTTCGGAAACGCATCTCAAACCCTGCACTCAGTTTAAGATTAGAAACTATAACGTCATCAGGAACGACCGTCTGCACACACCAAAAGGAGGAACAGCCATCATAATAAAACGAGACCTACCATACAATTTGTTACAACTGCCGGCACTACATTCTCTAGAAGCAACAGGAATTACTTTATTAGCATCAAACGCCAACCTTCATATCATCTCAGTCTACAAAAGACCAACCACGCCTCTTGATCCTAATGACTTCATCACACTTCATCGTCTTGGACCACATATCATCATCGCAGGAGACATTAATGCCAAGCATCCCCGTTGGAACTCCAGGAGAACCAATCGTGCAGGCAACACATTAGAAGCTGCACTACCCAATCTTCGCCTCACTCCCTTGGCTCCACTAGAACCGACCTTTTTTCCTCGCAATGGTGCACCACCGGACATACTGGACATGATGCTCTACGATAATGTGACCGTCTTACCGCCACTAGAGTCAGTCAACGCACTTGATTCGGATCACAATCCAGTTTATGTACAATTCAATCATCTCCATACAGTTCAGCAATTCAGACCACCCACCACCAAATCAACGGACTGGGACGCCTACCGTCGCCTGCTCACTCAGCTCGTCAATTTACGGTCACCGTTATCGACATCAGCTGAAATAGATGCAACAATAGCTTCCTTCACAGCACACATCAACAGTGCTCTCAAACTGTCAACTACAACCTGCACAAACGAAGATAAGCCTACCTCAGGAGTGGAAGCCAGAACATCATTCCTCATCTTCCTAAAACGCTGGGCTAGGAAAAGATGGCAAACCACACGACAACTGCCATACAAACATCTGTACAACAAACTGAAGACACGTATCACCAAGCGCCTTCAACGTATCAACATCCAAACATGGGAACGAAAAGTAGCCTCACTTTCACCAGGAGGCAGAGAATTCTGGAAACTGGCTCATTCTCTTAGTAAAAAAAGTATCTCCACAAATCTTCCGCTACAATCACCCAATGGACTACTATTTGATCCTGCAGATAAAGCTGAAGCCTTCGCCGATGCTCTCGAACTTCAGTTTCAACCTCATCATGATCTGTATGACGACCACACCATACAACAAGTACATCGACTCAACAGACAAGATCTTCCGCATCAACCTATAGAAGCTGAGCAATACACTACTCCAGCTGAGGTCAGTCGAATACTTCGATCCCTGAATCCCAATAAGGCCGCCGGACCAGATGGCATTCCATCAGCTGCGCTAAAACATGCACCAAGAATAGTTGCTGTCCAACTCAGTCGCATCTTCAATGCAATGCTTGAGACAGGTCATTTTCCACCTGCTTGGAAAGAAGCTCACATCATCATGCTTCCAAAGCCAGGAAAGGATCCTAAATTCCTACAACATTACCGGCCTATCAGTTTGTTATCAAATTTAAGCAAAATCATTGAACGAGTTCTACACAATCGTCTGCAGCGTCATGTTCACGAACATTCTCTGTTACCAGAACATCAATTTGGTTTCAAACCCGGCTACAGTACTACAGCCCAGCTACTTCGAATAGTCGAAAGAATCACATACAACTTCAATGACAAGGCCCACACCTTAGGACTATTTTTAGACGTGGAAAAAGCTTTCGACAAAGTTTGGCATCCTGGACTACTGTATAAACTCCGCCTTCAGCAACTTCCATCATCATATCTACATCTCCTGGACTCCTATCTTCAAGATCGAACCTTCAAAGTCAAATTTACTTCCACCATCTCCACCTCACGATCAATCACCGCCGGCGTACCGCAAGGCTCCTGCCTTGCTCCCATATTATATAATCTTTACACAGCAGATATCCCAACCACTGGACATTCCATGATAGCAACTTTCGCTGATGACACGGCCATCTTCACATACAGCCGCAACATCCGTTATGCAGAAATCTGGTTACAGCGACATCTCGATCTTCTCACCGACTGGATGATGAAATGGAGAATCAAAATCAACGCCACCAAAACAGAACTTGTGCACTTTTCACGTGGCCACATGCAACACCAGCTCAACATATTCTTCAATCACCAGCGCATAATACCTCAACCAGGTGTCAAATACTTGGGTTTATACCTTGACAGGAAACTCACCTTTAAGTCACATCTCACCACCACAGCTCAAAAAGCTCAGGAACGCTTACTGGCTATATACTGTCTTCTCCACTCTCATCAGCTAAAGTTGTCAACTAGAATCAACTTATACAAGATGTACATACGCTCAGCACTGATCTATGGACATCCAGTTTGGAGCCATGCAGCACAAACACATCGCAGAACGCTTCAGCTAGTGCAAAATAAAGCAGCAAGAATGATCTCTGGCCACGATCGATCCACAAGAATCCAACAACTACATGAGGACCTAGACCTTCCACTGCTTCCAGATTATCTTCAGGAGCTGTCCCGGCAATTCTGGAGAAAACTTCGTCGATCCGATGATCCTATATTACAAGACTTAGGTCAACTCGACCCTCCACGTATCACGTATGCAATGCCTACCTCACCGTAAAAAAAAAAAAAAAAAAAAAAAAAAAAAAAAAAAAAAAAAAAAAAATAAAATAAAAAAAAATAAAAAAAAAAATAATAAAAAAAAAAAAAAAATAAAAAAAAATAAAAACAAAAAGACAAAAAAAAGACAAAAAAAAAAGACAAAAAAAAGACAAAAAAAAGAAAAAAACAATATATATATATTCTATATGCGTCGGCCTCGGTCTCCGACCATTTGGAACTCTAAGACCTACTAAACTATCACGATTTTCTCTTAATACAAATAGGAGGCAAGGGCTCATCCCGAACCCGGTACTCCACACTAATAAAACCCGTCAAATACAACAGCGGAACAGCGGAACAGCTTTCAGTACATCAACTCAAAGGTCGAGGTGGAACCCCCTTTCCCCTCTACCTAGTAACTCTAGTCAAGACACCAACTTCGAATAGTATTTTTGAACTCCAATATTTGGAGTTTTATAAAATAAAAATCGAACCGTTCCGAGCTAGACCTTATATTCAGTGCTACAGATGCCAAAGGCTTGGGCATACCCAATCTTCTTGTTATGCAACTCCACGCTGTGTCAAGTGTGCTGGTGAACATATGACTTATCAATGTACAAGAAAAACTCAAGATGAAGCAGTAAAGTGTCCGAACTGTGGTGGTGGTCACCCCGCCAATTACCCAAGATGTCCAACAATTCATCGTGTTCTATCAAGAAGATCATCTCAAAATAAAGTACCGAAACCTCAGGACTTCCCCCCTCTTCAGAAGGGAACCCCACCTGAATCTACACCCAAGAAGCATCCACAATCTTCCTATGCAGAGAAAGCAAGCTCTTCATCCAAGAATTCACAAACTACATCACCCCCGCCTACTGAAGAATCAGCTGTTAGTTGGCACGACCTATTACAATTATTTCAAGATCTCCAGTTACCAAAACTTCTACAAGCAGTGCAGGAAAGATTTAGTGATATTAAATCAGCTCCAGATGTTTTCACAAAGCTAATTATCTTTTGTGAAATTCTTGAGGAACTTCAAGACTGATGGAATAGCAATTAACATACAGGACCAAAACCCTTTTCAGAGCCACTGTACTGGCTAACTTCCATTGGCCCTTCACCAACAGCCAATCACAGGCAGCCCTCTCCTTAAATCAACCAATCTCTTCCTTCCCCAGCTTTTCCTTCACTTTAACAAAACTCTGGATCTTCAATCAAGACTTCAATGAGCCGGCGTCGGTCTCCGGCCATTATCAGTTCTACGTTGTGCATCTACTCACTTCAAAATCTACTTCAAATGCGAGGCAGGGGACTTCCACTAGTCCCGGAACTCAACCACTCAATCAACCCGTCAATTATAACTTGGCAAACTTGGCAAACTTGGCGGACACATCTAATTTTGCTGAACGAGTGAGTCATCATGCCACCAAAAACTAGCGGAAAGGCTGCAAAGAAGGCTGGTAAAGCCCAAAAGAATATCTCCAAGGGAGATAAGAAGAAGAAGAGGAGGAGGAAGGAGAGCTATGCCATTTACATCTACAAAGTTTTGAAGCAAGTGCATCCTGACACTGGCATATCTAGCAAAGCTATGAGTATCATGAACAGCTTTGTTAATGACATCTTCGAGCGTATTGCTGCTGAAGCTTCTCGTTTGGCCCATTACAATAAGCGGTCAACTATCACCAGCCGGGAAATCCAAACAGCTGTGCGCCTTCTTTTGCCTGGTGAACTTGCCAAGCACGCTGTAAGTGAGGGTACGAAGGCTGTTACCAAGTACACAAGCTCTAAGTAAAAATCTTCTTCAAGATTTTTCATTTCAAACGGTCCTTGTCAGGACCAACACATTATTCGAAAGAGTTAAATCACGAAATTTGCTTCATTCTGTTATGTAGAAACACGTTGAAATCCAATTTCTATATGCTGTTAGTAAAAAAGTAAAGCACATAGCGGAGATGTGTCGTGCTTGTATACGAAAGGCATTTACTCGCCGGAGATCTACACTTAGTCATAATAATTTACTTTTAAAAAGTGGTAATACATTCCGTGTTAAGTATAGTAGTAGGTGCACACGGATCGGAAATCAGGTTATTTTAATGTGCCGTGCAAATAAACAGGCTGTTAGTGTAAGAAATAGTGGGTATAACGCTTAGAATATCGATTAATCGCTATGAAATAATGTTGATAAATTATCTCTTGAAAGTACTATAAAATTAATGTTTCTAGTATTTTCGTACTTGAAGGATAATGAAATTTGAAAAAGAGATGCCAACAGCACCTGGTGTTCCCAGGCGGTCACCCATCCAAGTACTGACCAGGCCCGATGCTGCTTGACTTCGGTGATCGGACGAGAACCGGTATATTCAGCATGGTATGGCCGTTGGCGAATGCATATGGCTTCGAGTGAGTTATTGTAGCTACGTAGGTTTGTCGGTGAATACTCAAAAAGACCAGCGCGTGGAAAGCGTTGCTAATTGTTTTAAGTAATGCATGATTACGAAATTATCGTGGTGAACGATGTGAGAATATTCGTCTTTGTGAAAAACAAAATTAGAAAAAGTATACCAACAGCACCTGGTGTTCCCAGGCGGTCACCCATCCAAGTACTGACCAGGCCCGATGCTGCTTGACTTCGGTGATCGGACGAGAACCGGTATATTCAGCATGGTATGGCCGTTGGCAACTACCTTTTCTTCAATGTCCTGTTAAGGAAGTATGTTTTAAGTAAGAATTGACATTATTAACTATAAAGGCAAGCATATTAACGTCGTTAACATTACTTGGAATATACTAATATTCGAATAAATATTTGAATGTTCGAATGATGAGTGATTCGGATGTTCATAGTGCCACTGTGTCCTATCGAGTTTACTATCACGAACCACGTATGAAATTGTATATAAATAAATAAAAATAAATCCTTTATTAAGTATTGATTACAGGAAAAAGGCAAACTTACATTCTTTAATGTACACAATGAAATGTATGAAAGATATTTTTAAGATATGTTTCACTTACCCTTTATAACGCAAGGTAGTTTTCAGTGTAGCATTCTCTTCAGCTGCGAGATAACGTAAGGCAGATGATCATTCAGTCGTGAAGCACTAAAATGTAATATACATTTTAACTATTATCGATAAGAATTATTTACTGCAGGGATGCAAATAAAGTGAGGCAAATTAGTAAATAAAAACCGATACTGTAACTGATAATATAATTAGTTGTATCTGTATTAGTTGTATATACAGTAATCGCACGATTATCCGCGGAGTTGGATGTTGGCATAATCGCGCATAATCAGCAGTATGAGCAGAAAAGGGAAATGAAATGAAATATTTAGATTTACGTCGCATACTTATACCGGTTACGCTAAAGGAGACGGTGATGATGAGTACTGAATGAAGAAAGTGGGAGGAAACGGGAGAAACCCGAGAAAACCCATGAGCACGGTCTTTATGCACGACAAAGTTCACACGGCACGAGCTGGGATTGAATCAGGGACCCCAAGCACCGGAGGCCAAAAAACGGACAAAAAGTCTTTCGTGCAACTTTCGTTTTCGGTAAAAAGTTTACACATAATTTAGAAAGAGTAGTTTTCTGGTCTTTTTATTTCACAAGTTGGTTCATGTCTATATTTTTTACATGCATAAAAAATTTTTCAACTCCCTTGCTTATTTCCTGTTAAAGACCTCTACCTCTGATTGTATTTTTTGCACATATTCTTATTGTTTTCAGACAACATTTCTAAAAGCGTAATTTATCGTCAGCAAGAAAAGAAAAGGAAAGCCTCGGATAGTGGAATGTGTACTGTATATATATATATATATATATATATATATATATATATATATATACGTATTAGTATATAGTTTTATTTTATACGTCTCCTATTATTACACAATGTGCAGATATTGTCAAAGCGCAAGTAAATATGTATAACTCCCCGTTCTGCACTTAATAACTTGAAAGAAGTTCGGGGAAGGTAGTGTAACAGAAAGTGCAAACAGAAATGAGGGTTTAAAGGCATTTAATATTATTCCGTAGTAGTATGATTTTTTGTAAAAAAAAAAATATATATATATATATATATATATCTAAACATACATATTCAATGATATAGTAAGAGGTTAGCAGCACTGATAGAACTGCAGAAAGTACAAAACCGTTAATAAGAAAGAGAGAGAGATGGTGGCCGCTTTTGTGCTTTTCATTGGCTAATTCCGAATTGCGCGCGAATACGTACGAGATTTCTTTCTTTTTCCTCTTCGCAGCCCAGATGTTGCCAATTAGAAGTTTTTAGTACTACATTTGTATGAAAATGTTGCCTTTAAGAAATGTGGTTTGCATACAGAGAAAAGAGCAAAATGAATATTTACCTTAGTGGGCATGAAAAAAGACGAAACATTTTGCAAGATGGACACACGAACTTCCTTAATGCAGGCGTTCAGTACATTATTGTAAAGAAAAAAACACTAAAAAGAATTACTTCAATATCCCTAGCAACATTCAACAATTCATAGAGAAAAATCTTTATTTTGAGAACAATGGAAAACTATGTAATTGTAGATAACTACTAAATTTAATGATTAAGGAAAACGTTTAGGCCCGGCCCTTCAGAAAGAAAGTGCACAGAATATTCTCTCATGGAAGCAATTGCAAAATCAACATTTTGTTTGCAGTTATAATTAGAGGATCTATATACAGGGTGTTCGAAAAAGAATGTATCCTCTTGAAAGAAAATATTCTCTGGGCCCCTAATCCTTTATATACCGAAAGGAAGTTTGTATAGCATTTTTTCTTACCTTCGTTAGAAGAATTGAAAGTGACTACTATCGTGACACGGGAGATATTTAATCGATAGTCGAATTACTCACATACTCGAATGAACACGTCTCTTGTAAGGAGAGGAAAGGCTTCTGTGATCCGCTATCGCAGCTGTGTCATATCTGCAGAGAATGTTAGGACACAAACGTGATCTTTGAGAGCCTCGTGAAAAGAAGTCGCATAGTATCATGTGTGGAGACATCGGGGCCATCTGAAGAACGCTTCATCATTAGGACCAAGGGCGAGTTACGAAACACTCTGGGATATATTTATTAACATAACTTCTCGTCATTCTGCAAGTGTGGTGGAGCTCCATCCTATTGGAAAAGGAAACCTCGGGAGCCCTCTTCATGTGTAGGTATCGTTCACATCTGAAGCATGTGAAGATAGATTACTGTACTATCGTGTACCTAAAATCATTTTCTACGAATACGAACATGTCTACACTGAAGGCAGTGCAGCTCTTTTTCTCTTTTTTTTGGTCATGTATTGTAACGCGGGGCAATGCACACAATAACATGTAATGTTGTGTATCATCATAAAGGGCCAGGGCGATGATTGGATCTTGATGGACGTGGAGAACTGATAGGTGATGTGAGTGGTATTGTGATCTATGGTTGTATGTTTACTGATGAATGCATAAGGAGAGGTGAAGGGCCTTTTTTTTTATGTCGATCGGGAGGGAAGCGATTGGGAAACTTTTGACTTTGTTTTTCAACCGAATATATTGATTGAATAGGTCGCCGACAATTTTACGGGGCGTCACGTCGTTGCCTTTTTCATGTCGATCGCGAGCGAAGCGAGCGTTTTTTTTTTTTTTTTTTTTTTTTTTTTTTTTTTTTTTACCGACAATATGTATTGAATCGGTTGCCAACACCTTTAGGGGCGCGTCACGTCCTTCTTTCTGTGCTGATCGCGAGCGAAGCGAGCGCGAAATTTTTGACTTTTTTTTTTTTTTTTTTTTTTTTTTTTACCCACAATATTTATTCAATCGGTCGCCAACACTTTTAGGGGTGCGTCACGTCCTCTTTTCTCTGCTGATCGCGAGCGAAGCGAGCGCGAAATTTTGACCTTTTTTTCTCTTTTTAATTCTTTTTTTTCTTTAAGAAAAAATATTGATTTCATAGGTCGCGAACATTTTTACGGGATGCAACATCGTTTATTTGTTTTTCCAACCGTCTTTCTGTCTTGAGCCCCCGCCAAGTTAACTTTATGGTGGACAAAAACTATGTG
Source organism: Thermobia domestica (assembly GCF_964235325.1). Classification (NCBI taxonomy): domain Eukaryota; kingdom Metazoa; phylum Arthropoda; class Insecta; order Zygentoma; family Lepismatidae; genus Thermobia; species Thermobia domestica. Next base: position 22,715 of record NW_027656844.1, read on the forward strand.
CGGTGGGTTACCGCGGGGTTCTCCCGTTTCCTCCCACTTTCTTCATTCCACCACCATTTCAATCATTTCTCATAATCAGCGCCTCTTTTAGCCTAAGCGGCATAACGTGGGACGTAAAACAAAGATTTCCTTTAGTTGCTTTCTGTCTTGATTACGAGCGCGAAATTTTTTACTTTTTTTTTCTTTCTTTTGATATTATTCATTTAATAGGACGGCAACACCTTTACGGGCCGCCGCGTCGTCGTTTACACTTCTTCAGCCCATATTCTTTCTGCTTGTTCGTTTTCCGGCATCTTGTTATCACCGCCCGCGGCAATGCCTATGTCTTTCATCGCTTTTTGAAGCAAATCTTTAATAAATATGCACTCTCACATTTGTACTAATATGCATACCACAGTGGATAGACTGTAACTAGGAAAGCAGAAGCCTGCATATCATATTATTTAACAGTTGAAAGTGAACTGTCATTTTAAGTTTGATTTTGATCAGATGAGTGCAGTTCAACTCGTCGACAATTGTGAAGATTCTCGAGGTTAGGGACCATCCATTTTGTGCTTTGTAATGAAAATGGCTGCAGCCAAACTTCTCTGATCTGAATGAAACTTGGCATGATGATACATCTTGACCTGCTCTACAAGTTTATTTAGTATTTTCCGTTGCGCAGGCTTTTGCTTCTCCAGGTTCTCCCATGGAACTGAGAAACGTATTCAGTCGAACTTCTGCGGTAAGTCAGTATATCATCCTGAGAAGTTTGATCGAGATAGCAGAGGTTCGACTATTCGTTTTTCAATTCCATGTGATATTACAACACGGTGAACTAAATTTATATAGAAACACTTTGATTTTGTTTTGTTTTTTGCTAGCATTAAACTGAGAAAATGTTATTCAATAGACAGAGAACACCACTCAAAGAAAAGTACATCATAAGAATATATATATGGTTGCTGTGGTTCTCGGTTTAATTTGCTAGTTAAGAAACTTGCTCTAAATAAGTACATCTTACAGGTGAAAAACTAAGCCAGGCGATAGAATTAAATATAAAGTTATACACTTTTATTTTACGTTTACTAGTGTTGGGTTACTACTGTAAAATAAGTCAGTATATATGAAAGATAACTGTATTAGGTACTATTTTCCACCGGCGGTGTATTCTTGCATAGTGTACTTAATGTTTACAAGCGGGGCGCTACTAGTATGGATGCATGACAAGTGCTATTGAAACTCGAAAACTAACTGGTTTCCACTACCCTTGCTTATACGTATACCCGCGTCGCCTTCGCTCCTGTTCACTTTGGACGCACATTCTTGCTATCGCTCAGGCCCCCAGCTTTCTCCTGTTTTGGCTCCCTTAAATAGTATTCGTGCTTTTTATTGGCCACCTGGCAAAGCACTTGTAATGATTTTACACCAGTAACTCTAAAATACATGTGTATTACTTTATTTAATTCTGTCGTCTGCAGAATTTTTTTTTTTTTCGTACAAATATGCCTTTTCATGCAGAACACTGAATTTTGCCTGTAAATTTTTGAGAATATGCTGTGACGAAACTTGAGCACCGTTCTTCTTTTCTTTCTTATCACGAGTCTTCTTTAGCCTAATGAGCACAATCATCACACGATAACGACTATTCTTTTCATTTAACTTGTAAACAAGTTGAACTAATAATAATAATTGATGTACAAAGGAGAAGTGTCCTACATATTTGAGGTAAAAAATAAAATAAATATACTTCTACTTCATCCGTGTTTACAAAGTTAAATGTTATCGATTTACAAAAAATGGTCACCTATCCACACACTGACCAGGCTCGACACTGCTTGACCATACATATTAAAACATCGGTCCCACTGAATACACAAGTAGTAAGCACATTCACATAAAAATAATTAGGATTACAGTATATAAAATGCGTTAATTAAAATAGCAAATGCCTTACCTTATCACAGGCGATCCAAAGCCACTGCACATCATCTGCTACGCACACTATATTCCTCCAATATTTCACTCACTTCCTATATCACGCAACAGAAAATATTAATAAAATTCACTTAGCAACATTTTCATTTTTAATCAACAATACGTATAACAATTAAGAATAAAATTAATTGTGAGCACATTGTTATAATTAGAATACTGTTTTTATTCGTTTACAAATATGGGATTAATATAGAGCTGGCAGCAACAATATATACAACTCATCCTGTATGTATCGTAAATCCTAACTTGAGAAGACATCTCTGACGCAAACAATGAGACAAGAAATCAAATACTATATCCGACACATTTGGGGTTTATTGAACTTCAATGTTGGAAGATACCACCTTGTCGGTAGTACAAATGTAATATCCTTACAACACGCGGAACTTTTGCCAGGCATATCTAGGAATTTGGGAAGATTAATTGATATCCTTAATGTGCAATGTATGATTATGACGCATTGTTATGTACACGCAGACGGAACCAGGACAATCTATAGATGACATTTGCACTGTGTTTGGACAATTTGTTCGCAGAAAATAACCGTTTTTGTCTATGAATACTTGAGAACATGGAAGGTATGAGATATACATTTTATGCGCAAATATTATAATACAAATCATTGTTAGTTTGGTGGATGCGTGAAAGAAAGAAAAGGAGTAGATTTTTGCAGACGTCCGGATATAAAGCGAGAACTGAGAATACGCATCTATAACATCTATTTTCTTTGTGTTAATGATATCGATGAACTAAACGGGGAAACTAAAATACAACTGTTTGCAGTATAATTCGAAGTATAGTCAAGTGCAGAGGCGTACTCACGGGGTGTCCACCGGGTGCGGACTCCTCGCAAAAGTTCCTAAGTGAACATACATTTGCAGACTTTCTCATTAAATGTAGTTATTAACAGGGAAAATATTGATGTATCATCAATATAAATCTGATCTTACACTTCATCTGTACTCTGTCTGTATCATGTTTTTGTGAAAAAGTAAGTGGAATATTTATCGTGTTTTCGAATGCAGAATAATAGTATATAGACATAGTGGCTTGTAGTATTGGAACCTTGCCCCCCGAAGCTTGGATCCCTTAGAAGAAAAAAAAATGCATGCGCGCCTGGTGAAATGGTTAACGAATTCAGTTCACTCGATGAATCGACAGATAGTAATACACATTTCGACAGATCGACAGCATTCGACAGATACAGACATATGAAAGTAGCACAAGAATTAGGCGAAAGTCCGTGCGTTTCCTCAATTCACGTAGGAAACAACAGAAAATATCAACTACCATAAAATAATCCGTATATATATTTAATTTATTTGGAATAAAATAAATATAGAAACAACCTGTTCATACATAACTACGGTAAGTGCGTTAATTGCTAACGTAAGAACAAATATGAAACAAGGCACAAAATAAAAAAGAAAAATAAAGTTAAAGGGAATAAATATTTAGGCTTGATTGTCATTCGTATTAAGAAGCTGGGTAATAAAATGTTAAAATCTACAGAAAATTATGAAATTAAATCAGGATTTGAAATAAAAGTCTATACATTGGAAGTAGGCCAGGGAGTTTGCAAGGCAGATGTGTGCGACACGCGTTACTTTATAGATTCCCTTCATTGAACTATAGTAAGCAGTACGAAGATGGTACTTTGCGTATAATCACAGGAAGGATTGAAGTTAATTACCATGGTAATATAATTATTTATTGATAAGTATTTCCATGTTAAATTATGAAAATTATAAGCACAAGGAGGGTGAAAAAGTAGTGTGACCGACTTAGCAATGACTGAAACATAAAATAGAAAAGCGAATAAAAACAAATGCCTTTTGAGTTATGTGGAATAAAGTTTCTTCTAGCCAGTAAGGAAGAATAGGATCTGGTGCATTCATTGAATACCTGAAAAAAATCGTTTATCAAAATAGAAGGAAACACACTTATCGTTGTGGCAACTACGAACTTCTGTTTACCTCAGCCCGCCTCAGCAAGTGCTTTCTATCCGGTCCGCGCTCCGTAACCAAACTCAACGCTGCCTGCTAGCGAAAATTTCATTCTTCAGTATCGTTGAGTTTATTGCAGAAAGCAATGGCAGATACGGCATCAGCACCTGCAGCCCCGGCACAGGCTTCTCCTAAGAAGTCTGCAAAGCCTAAGAAACCAAAAACAACACCTTCTCATCCAAGAACATCAGAAATGGTGAACAACGCCATCAAGAATTTGAAGGAAAGGGGAGGAAGTTCACTGCAAGCTATTAAGAAATACATCTCTCAGAACTACAAAGTGGATGCCGAGAAGCTTGCTCCATTTATCAAGAAATACTTGAGAAGTGCAGTTGCTTCTGGGTCTTTGGTTCAGACCAAGGGAAAAGGTGCATCTGGATCGTTTAAGCTTAGTGCTTCATCGCTGAAGGAGAAGCCTGAAGGTGGATCTTCAACCAAGGCGAAACGATCAGCATCAAAGGAGAAGAAGCCTGCGAAAAAGCCAGCAGCTAAACGTCCCAAGAAGACTGGTGAAAAGAAAAAGGCTGCTGCTCCCAAACCTAAGAAATCACCATCTAAAGTGAAGAAGGCAAAAACTCCCAAGAAGCCAAAGGCCCCGAAGCCAAAGAAGGCTACAGCAAAACCGAAAAGTGCTAAGAAGGCTGCACCAAAGAAGAAGTAAATGTGTCAGTAAATCATCTGACATTTTAAAACGGCTCTTTTTAGAGCCATCAAATACTTTGAGAAGAGTAAAATTGTGCTTTTCCTATCATTATCACATGTTCATTCATAGCAATGTATAGTATACACGCAAGGGACTTTGAGTTTTCTTTTTAACCGAAGCACTTCTTGATGTAAGTGCTTTATAACAGAGGGGAATTGAGGGTGGGGAAAGAAAGCTTTCACGGGTGTCAAGAATGGTGTACTCGAAAAAAAATGGGGAACACATTACGTAATGTCAATTTGTGATCACTTACTTTTTCCTTGTTCCTATCTTCAAGTAGCGAAACAGTACAGAAAACGCACTTAATGCATTTGTTAGAAAAACTTTTGCAGGCTGACTGGGTTCGATTCTCGGTGGGAGCTCAAATGTTTCGCATTGCACGTTAATAAGTAGGTCCACGTTTGAAACAGCCTTGCTGCTGAAAGGGACACTAAACTAAAATCAACTCTTTTCAAGGCTGGGGTGAAAGAAATGTTCGAACTTATTACAACTCGTGAAAGTGAAGTAGACTATGTTTCAATTTAACGTCGTACTATTATGATTTTTATGATAAAGGAGACGGGTGATTACGCCTAATGAATGATGGAAATACTGGTGTAATGAGAAAGTGTTAGGAAAAGGGAACACGCTAATAACCACGGATACCGTCTTATAATTCGTAATATTGCTATAAAGAAAAATAGTAACACCAGCAGAAATGTAGGTGTACAATTGAACTGATGTTAAGTACAAACAGACACTTAAAGAAAGTTTAGTTTAACGTTTGCATTCAACAGCAGCGACCTCTGACAAAATAATATTACTTTTGCTACCTTGGAAGAAGTACATATTTCGCCTGCGAGTTCTATCAGATTAATAACGTTGAGAAGGGCAAACAGTGGTTGAATCGAAGTTAAGTTATGCAACATATGGCAAAATCGAACCCTTGACCACATAAAACGAAGATAATCAATCGGTAAACATAGGGGAAAACTAAAGAATATACTTGAAAGATAGGATGATATACGAAACGACAGGAAAACGAAGGTAGATGTATTAACTATGCAACATACGGCGTGAGAATTTAAAAAAAAAAGATAACAAGTATGGACAAGATCCTTGTTAGGATAACAGCATCTCTAAGTAGTGTATTGGTCCTAAAAAGGACCGTTTTTGAACTCAGTGCCAGAACTTCAAACTTAAGCACGTTCCCCACGGATGCGGCGAGCAAGCTGAATGTCCTTAGGCATGATTGTGACTCTCTTTGCGTGAATAGCACACAAGTTGGTGTCTTCGAAAAGCCCTACAAGGTAAGCTTCACTTGCCTCCTGTAAAGCCATGACAGCTGAGCTTTGGAAGCGAAGATCTGTCTTGAAATCTTGTGCAATTTCTCGGACGAGTCGTTGGAAGGGCAGCTTGCGGATGAGCAATTCAGTGCTCTTCTGGTAACGACGAATTTCTCGGAGAGCCACAGTACCAGGCCTGTAACGATGGGGCTTTTTCACTCCACCGGTAGCTGGAGCACTCTTTCTTGCAGCTTTGGTGGCAAGCTGCTTTCGAGGAGCTTTGCCTCCAGTAGATTTCCTAGCTGTCTGCTTGGTACGTGCCATTGCAACTGTCACGACTTGTTTCAAATAATTGCGCGCTGAATGAAGTCAAGTTATATAAAGAGCAAAACCGTTAAATCAAGCTATTTCTCATTGGATAAAGTCAGTCGAAAAGGACAGTTCTCATTGGCTTAGACACGTTTTGTGTTTTTCCTCCGTGCTTTCCCTGCATGATCGAAGGAACAAAACCACGAGTCTTGGGCTGCTTGGGCTTGTATTTCTCGTGTGTGGTGAGCGAAGCAGTAACATATCGAAATGACAGGACGTGGAAAAGGAGGCAAGGGTCTTGGCAAAGGAGGTGCCAAGCGCCACCGTAAAGTTCTTCGTGACAACATCCAGGGTATCACCAAACCCGCTATTAGGCGTCTTGCTCCCGTGGTGGTGTGAAGCGTATCTCTGGTCTCATTTATGAAGAGACCCGAGGAGTATTGAAAGTATTCCTGGAGAACGTAATCAGAGATGCTGTTACATACACAGAACACGCCAAGAGGAAGACAGTGACAGCTATGGATGTTGTGTATGCCTTGAAGAGGCAAGGAAGAACCCTGTACGGTTTCGGAGGTTAAGTTGGGGTTCCTCCTATTTTGGATATAAAATTGGCATAAACGGCTCTTTTCAGAGCCAACAAATTTATATAAAGGGAAAGATTTACTTTGTGCGATTTTCTGTTAGATTATAAGAATTCGTGTAACTACATTAAAGCCTTTTGATGCACACTAAATTACAGACGTAGAGAGATTAATTTGAGAAAATCATACGTTTTTTTTTACATTATGTACGTTCATGTATACGTATTCATATCATGTAGCAGTATTAATGCTGGAGAAGGGGTTCTGGTTGGAAATTGGCGATTTGTTGGAAGTAGCGAGCATGAGAGATGCGAAACGCAAGTCGGAATTTCTGTTCTGACAGTAGGATGTACGTATAGAGGCTTATACAACTTCTATACTGTGCTGTGAGGGGCGAATAATGCGTTAGAAACCTGAATCTTGTCCTTTATCTTGTTTACGTGGTCTTGGGTTCGATTTCTTTCTTTTGCGGTAGTGTCTATTGTGATTTACATGTAAATTAATGACACTTCGTAGCGGGTTACTAAAATAAAGAGTAATACAAATATGAGATGTAGGTTAATGCATTGTATACTTCACATTATTTACTAAAGAAAGGCAGTAGTTACAAGAAACCTAGGCTCGCTCGTTGGGCACAGTAGCAAATGAGTTCTGAGATCAGAGAATAAGAGTAGTTGCGTATTACAAACCATATACATATAACACATATCACACAAATATGAATATCGACCTTGCAAAGAATAAATCGTACTTAAGTGTGCATTTAATGTCATTACTATGTTGCAAAAGAAATTTAGGAAAGTTTTCTGATCCGCTCTGTTCATGATGTCATTGGGGCATAGTAATGAACAATAATAAATGTCGAGAACATATTGAACAGAGTAATTTCAGCCAAGCCAACGCAAGAGAGAAACATGAGTGCTTTAAGAATGTTGGAAATTCCTTTGTCTAGCATGAAGTACATGAGAATATGTGGTATGAGGTTTTCTTCCATTGCTGAGAATCTGGGCTCGACTGTCCTGTCCTCTGGGTAATATGAGCCCGATGTACGCAAATATCAAAAAAATGTAGCTAGCGACAATACAAAAGGTAATGATCTTATAATTAATAATGTAGTGGGAACTAAGCACATCGCTGTTTGGAGTATTCTAAAGTTAGTGTGACTTCCTATGGGCTTCAATTACGATCGACGACTACACATATACTAATTAATCGAATAGCAGCGAGAATTTCGAATGAAACTAAGCAACTATCTCAGACACTTTTGATGAGTCTGTATATCGAAAACAATTCATTTCAATCGTAAATCTCCTCTATAAAGGGGTTTGTGGCCCTCATAAGGGCCGATTTGTATGAGATATAGGTCTTACATTTATGCCTTCTTCTCAGTTTTCTTGGGCAGAAGTACAGCTTGAATGTTGGGCAAAACACCACCCTGAGCGATTGTAACTCCAGACAACAACTTGTTTAATTCCTCGTCGTTACGGATAGCTAACTGCAGATGACGTGGAATAATCCTAGTCTTCTTGTTGTCACGAGCAGCGTTGCCTGCCAACTCAAGAACTTCAGCTGCCAGGTATTCCATGACTGCAGCCAAATACACGGGAGCGCCAGCACCAACTCGTTCGGCATAGTTACCCTTTCGCAAAAGACGATGGATTCTGCCTACTGGGAATTGAAGGCCAGCCCTGCTGGAGCGGGACTTGCTCTTTCCCTTGACTTTTCCACCTTTGCCGCGACCAGACATTGTTCAATATTCTTTCGTAATAAGATGAGAGGAAAAATTGCGGCCTCCCATGAATCAAGTCAGTTTTGTTACTACTTCAAGCGTGCACCCGAGTGCATCAAATGAAAAGCAAGGCAGTTGGCGCGAATTGAAACACGTACTGTAATTTAAATGAAGTCGATAAATCGGCGGACACATCATAATAAGAGCTGAGTTTAGAGGAGAAGGGACCTATATCGCTGCTCTTCAATTTAGGCGCCAAAATTGGTAAAACAAAGAAAACACATCAAAATAAAGATTTTCTTCATCGATTTTTCGCTTCGGCAACACGCACGTTAAACTCACAAGGAACTCCCAGTGGAAATCCGGCTTTCACAGCAAAAATAACAGAAATTCTTCAAAATTCTGATCTCTGCCAGGCATTCTCACCCCCAGGGGGGCTTGCCACTCAAGATAGCACTGAAAATTCAACGGCTCAACTAAACCAAATGTCAAAGCCCTTGAAACCGACAGCCTTGGCCAATACTTCACTGAATCCACAATTCACTACGCTAGGCTATATACCGCACACAATGGAAAATCAACCTCATCACCTGTCAACGACTACAGACGCTGCAGCACGTCATCAGAAGCTTCAGGAGGAATATCCTGCACTTCCTAATCAAGACACCACCTCGGAATATTCAGCAGCATCCTCATCAGAACATGAGATGGAAACTGACGCACAGGCGGCTGGGCCATTTAAACTCCCAAAACCTAAACGCACCTGCAAGCGAAGAAAAGCTGCAACCAACTGCAATATAAACTCTATGGTTGAATTTCAAAATGATAACAAATTTAGTCCATTAGCCAATATGAACGACTCATCTTCAGTGAACGCACAGATTGCAGAAACTGGAAACTCATCTAGCACCACTCATTTATCAAACAGTCAAGATTCTTCATCCTCATCACAAACGTCTCGCAAATCTCCGCCATCCTCGATGCCAAAAGGGATCTATGTATATGATATCGACAAGAAATTTACTTTCACTTCCACCATCATCAGCAGTTGTCAGCAACCACCAACATTATACCAGGCTAAAGACTTTGTCAAGTTCACCTGCAAAACAGCAGCAGATTACGAGAAGATTATAGCTTACTGCAAAACGGCTCATAAAGATTATGCTTTAGAAACCAGGAAGCAAGAGCAACCTACGAAAGTAGTAATCCGACAGCTCCCAGTGGACACAGATCCTAACGACATTAAGCAAGACTTACAAAATCAAAAATTCTCCGTTCAGAAGGTTACACAGATGATGGGCAGGAGCAAAATTGATCAAAAACGTATTCCACTTCCACTTTTTCTAGTGTCTCTAGATAAAACATCATATACTTCTAACATCTACAACTGTAAATATATACTGTATTATAGAATCCATGTTGAAGCCTACAAACCACAAGAGTATCTTCAATGCTTCCGTTGCCAGCGACTTGGACACGCTCAACAATCATGTCATGCTACTCCGCGATGTCTCAAGTGCAAAGAAAATCACTTAACATCAGAGTGCTCAAAAAAGGACAGGTCAACTGCAGCATACTGCTGGAATTGCGGAGGAGATCATCCCGCCAACTATCGTGGCTGCATAGCCTTCCAGAAAGAAAAAGAACGCAGAACCAAAGCTAAAACCACATCTTCCACGGAAGCAAACGCAAACGCTTCTGATCCATCCACTTCATCAACTCCAGCCATTCCATCTACATCAACCTCGACAACTTCACAGAAAACCACGCAGCCTACCTATGCTCAGAGAGTCACTCCATCAAAGCAAACAACTACCTCATCCACTTCTACAGCATCTGTTGGAGACTTCGCTTCATCATTCAAAGAAATCCTGGATTTATTCCGTGGTCTAAACATCAGTCGCATTCTGGACCAGTTGAAAAAGGGCCTTCAGAAATTCAAGACAGCTCCTGATGTCATTACTAAATTCACTATAATCATGGACACCATAATGGACATCTTTGATGATGGCACAAAATAAAACACACCGCCAACTCAACATGATCTTCTGGAATGCAGAAGGAATTAACAGACAACGCCACGACTTTCAACACTTTCTACAGGAACGTCACATCGACATCGCCCTTATTTCGGAAACGCATCTCAAACCCTGCACTCAGTTTAAGATTAGAAACTATAACGTCATCAGGAACGACCGTCTGCACACACCAAAAGGAGGAACAGCCATCATAATAAAACGAGACCTACCATACAATTTGTTACAACTGCCGGCACTACATTCTCTAGAAGCAACAGGAATTACTTTATTAGCATCAAACGCCAACCTTCATATCATCTCAGTCTACAAAAGACCAACCACGCCTCTTGATCCTAATGACTTCATCACACTTCATCGTCTTGGACCACATATCATCATCGCAGGAGACATTAATGCCAAGCATCCCCGTTGGAACTCCAGGAGAACCAATCGTGCAGGCAACACATTAGAAGCTGCACTACCCAATCTTCGCCTCACTCCCTTGGCTCCACTAGAACCGACCTTTTTTCCTCGCAATGGTGCACCACCGGACATACTGGACATGATGCTCTACGATAATGTGACCGTCTTACCGCCACTAGAGTCAGTCAACGCACTTGATTCGGATCACAATCCAGTTTATGTACAATTCAATCATCTCCATACAGTTCAGCAATTCAGACCACCCACCACCAAATCAACGGACTGGGACGCCTACCGTCGCCTGCTCACTCAGCTCGTCAATTTACGGTCACCGTTATCGACATCAGCTGAAATAGATGCAACAATAGCTTCCTTCACAGCACACATCAACAGTGCTCTCAAACTGTCAACTACAACCTGCACAAACGAAGATAAGCCTACCTCAGGAGTGGAAGCCAGAACATCATTCCTCATCTTCCTAAAACGCTGGGCTAGGAAAAGATGGCAAACCACACGACAACTGCCATACAAACATCTGTACAACAAACTGAAGACACGTATCACCAAGCGCCTTCAACGTATCAACATCCAAACATGGGAACGAAAAGTAGCCTCACTTTCACCAGGAGGCAGAGAATTCTGGAAACTGGCTCATTCTCTTAGTAAAAAAAGTATCTCCACAAATCTTCCGCTACAATCACCCAATGGACTACTATTTGATCCTGCAGATAAAGCTGAAGCCTTCGCCGATGCTCTCGAACTTCAGTTTCAACCTCATCATGATCTGTATGACGACCACACCATACAACAAGTACATCGACTCAACAGACAAGATCTTCCGCATCAACCTATAGAAGCTGAGCAATACACTACTCCAGCTGAGGTCAGTCGAATACTTCGATCCCTGAATCCCAATAAGGCCGCCGGACCAGATGGCATTCCATCAGCTGCGCTAAAACATGCACCAAGAATAGTTGCTGTCCAACTCAGTCGCATCTTCAATGCAATGCTTGAGACAGGTCATTTTCCACCTGCTTGGAAAGAAGCTCACATCATCATGCTTCCAAAGCCAGGAAAGGATCCTAAATTCCTACAACATTACCGGCCTATCAGTTTGTTATCAAATTTAAGCAAAATCATTGAACGAGTTCTACACAATCGTCTGCAGCGTCATGTTCACGAACATTCTCTGTTACCAGAACATCAATTTGGTTTCAAACCCGGCTACAGTACTACAGCCCAGCTACTTCGAATAGTCGAAAGAATCACATACAACTTCAATGACAAGGCCCACACCTTAGGACTATTTTTAGACGTGGAAAAAGCTTTCGACAAAGTTTGGCATCCTGGACTACTGTATAAACTCCGCCTTCAGCAACTTCCATCATCATATCTACATCTCCTGGACTCCTATCTTCAAGATCGAACCTTCAAAGTCAAATTTACTTCCACCATCTCCACCTCACGATCAATCACCGCCGGCGTACCGCAAGGCTCCTGCCTTGCTCCCATATTATATAATCTTTACACAGCAGATATCCCAACCACTGGACATTCCATGATAGCAACTTTCGCTGATGACACGGCCATCTTCACATACAGCCGCAACATCCGTTATGCAGAAATCTGGTTACAGCGACATCTCGATCTTCTCACCGACTGGATGATGAAATGGAGAATCAAAATCAACGCCACCAAAACAGAACTTGTGCACTTTTCACGTGGCCACATGCAACACCAGCTCAACATATTCTTCAATCACCAGCGCATAATACCTCAACCAGGTGTCAAATACTTGGGTTTATACCTTGACAGGAAACTCACCTTTAAGTCACATCTCACCACCACAGCTCAAAAAGCTCAGGAACGCTTACTGGCTATATACTGTCTTCTCCACTCTCATCAGCTAAAGTTGTCAACTAGAATCAACTTATACAAGATGTACATACGCTCAGCACTGATCTATGGACATCCAGTTTGGAGCCATGCAGCACAAACACATCGCAGAACGCTTCAGCTAGTGCAAAATAAAGCAGCAAGAATGATCTCTGGCCACGATCGATCCACAAGAATCCAACAACTACATGAGGACCTAGACCTTCCACTGCTTCCAGATTATCTTCAGGAGCTGTCCCGGCAATTCTGGAGAAAACTTCGTCGATCCGATGATCCTATATTACAAGACTTAGGTCAACTCGACCCTCCACGTATCACGTATGCAATGCCTACCTCACCGTAAAAAAAAAAAAAAAAAAAAAAAAAAAAAAAAAAAAAAAAAAAATAAAATAAAAAAAAATAAAAAAAAAAATAAAAAAAAAAAAAATAAAAAAAAATAAAAACAAAAAGACAAAAAAAAGACAAAAAAAAAAGACAAAAAAAAGACAAAAAAAAAAAAAAACAATATATATATATTCTATATGCGTCGGCCTCGGTCTCCGACCATTTGGAACTCTAAGACCTACTAAACTATCACGATTTTCTCTTAATACAAATAGGAGGCAAGGGCTCATCCCGAACCCGGTACTCCACACTAATAAAACCCGTCAAATACAACAGCGGAACAGCGGAACAGCGGACACATCTAATTTTGCTGAACGAGTGAGTCATCATGCCACCAAAAACTAGCGGAAAGGCTGCAAAGAAGGCTGGTAAAGCCCAAAAGAATATCTCCAAGGGAGATAAGAAGAAGAAGAGGAGGAGGAAGGAGAGCTATGCCATTTACATCTACAAAGTTTTGAAGCAAGTGCATCCTGACACTGGCATATCTAGCAAAGCTATGAGTATCATGAACAGCTTTGTTAATGACATCTTCGAGCGTATTGCTGCTGAAGCTTCTCGTTTGGCCCATTACAATAAGCGGTCAACTATCACCAGCCGGGAAATCCAAACAGCTGTGCGCCTTCTTTTGCCTGGTGAACTTGCCAAGCACGCTGTAAGTGAGGGTACGAAGGCTGTTACCAAGTACACAAGCTCTAAGTAAAAATCTTCTTCAAGATTTTTCATTTCAAACGGTCCTTGTCAGGACCAACACATTATTCGAAAGAGTTAAATCACGAAATTTGCTTCATTCTGTTATGTAGAAACACGTTGAAATCCAATTTCTATATGCTGTTAGTAAAAAAGTAAAGCACATAGCGGAGATGTGTCGTGCTTGTATACGAAAGGCATTTACTCGCCGGAGATCTACACTTAGTCATAATAATTTACTTTTAAAAAGTGGTAATACATTCCGTGTTAAGTATAGTAGTAGGTGCACACGGATCGGAAATCAGGTTATTTTAATGTGCCGTGCAAATAAACAGGCTGTTAGTGTAAGAAATAGTGGGTATAACGCTTAGAATATCGATTAATCGCTATGAAATAATGTTGATAAATTATCTCTTGAAAGTACTATAAAATTAATGTTTCTAGTATTTTCGTACTTGAAGGATAATGAAATTTGAAAAAGAGATGCCAACAGCACCTGGTGTTCCCAGGCGGTCACCCATCCAAGTACTGACCAGGCCCGATGCTGCTTGACTTCGGTGATCGGACGAGAACCGGTATATTCAGCATGGTATGGCCGTTGGCGAATGCATATGGCTTCGAGTGAGTTATTGTAGCTACGTAGGTTTGTCGGTGAATACTCAAAAAGACCAGCGCGTGGAAAGCGTTGCTAATTGTTTTAAGTAATGCATGATTACGAAATTATCGTGGTGAACGATGTGAGAATATTCGTCTTTGTGAAAAACAAAATTAGAAAAAGTATACCAACAGCACCTGGTGTTCCCAGGCGGTCACCCATCCAAGTACTGACCAGGCCCGATGCTGCTTGACTTCGGTGATCGGACGAGAACCGGTATATTCAGCATGGTATGGCCGTTGGCAACTACCTTTTCTTCAATGTCCTGTTAAGGAAGTATGTTTTAAGTAAGAATTGACATTATTAACTATAAAGGCAAGCATATTAACGTCGTTAACATTACTTGGAATATACTAATATTCGAATAAATATTTGAATGTTCGAATGATGAGTGATTCGGATGTTCATAGTGCCACTGTGTCCTATCGAGTTTACTATCACGAACCACGTATGAAATTGTATATAAATAAATAAAAATAAATCCTTTATTAAGTATTGATTACAGGAAAAAGGCAAACTTACATTCTTTAATGTACACAATGAAATGTATGAAAGATATTTTTAAGATATGTTTCACTTACCCTTTATAACGCAAGGTAGTTTTCAGTGTAGCATTCTCTTCAGCTGCGAGATAACGTAAGGCAGATGATCATTCAGTCGTGAAGCACTAAAATGTAATATACATTTTAACTATTATCGATAAGAATTATTTACTGCAGGGATGCAAATAAAGTGAGGCAAATTAGTAAATAAAAACCGATACTGTAACTGATAATATAATTAGTTGTATCTGTATTAGTTGTATATACAGTAATCGCACGATTATCCGCGGAGTTGGATGTTGGCATAATCGCGCATAATCAGCAGTATGAGCAGAAAAGGGAAATGAAATGAAATATTTAGATTTACGTCGCATACTTATACCGGTTACGCTAAAGGAGACGGTGATGATGAGTACTGAATGAAGAAAGTGGGAGGAAACGGGAGAAACCCGAGAAAACCCATGAGCACGGTCTTTATGCACGACAAAGTTCACACGGCACGAGCTGGGATTGAATCAGGGACCCCAAGCACCGGAGGCCAAAAAACGGACAAAAAGTCTTTCGTGCAACTTTCGTTTTCGGTAAAAAGTTTACACATAATTTAGAAAGAGTAGTTTTCTGGTCTTTTTATTTCACAAGTTGGTTCATGTCTATATTTTTTACATGCATAAAAAATTTTTCAACTCCCTTGCTTATTTCCTGTTAAAGACCTCTACCTCTGATTGTATTTTTTGCACATATTCTTATTGTTTTCAGACAACATTTCTAAAAGCGTAATTTATCGTCAGCAAGAAAAGAAAAGGAAAGCCTCGGATAGTGGAATGTGTACTGTATATATATATATATATATATATATATATATATATATATATATACGTATTAGTATATAGTTTTATTTTATACGTCTCCTATTATTACACAATGTGCAGATATTGTCAAAGCGCAAGTAAATATGTATAACTCCCCGTTCTGCACTTAATAACTTGAAAGAAGTTCGGGGAAGGTAGTGTAACAGAAAGTGCAAACAGAAATGAGGGTTTAAAGGCATTTAATATTATTCCGTAGTAGTATGATTTTTTGTAAAAAAAAAAATATATATATATATATATATATATCTAAACATACATATTCAATGATATAGTAAGAGGTTAGCAGCACTGATAGAACTGCAGAAAGTACAAAACCGTTAATAAGAAAGAGAGAGAGATGGTGGCCGCTTTTGTGCTTTTCATTGGCTAATTCCGAATTGCGCGCGAATACGTACGAGATTTCTTTCTTTTTCCTCTTCGCAGCCCAGATGTTGCCAATTAGAAGTTTTTAGTACTACATTTGTATGAAAATGTTGCCTTTAAGAAATGTGGTTTGCATACAGAGAAAAGAGCAAAATGAATATTTACCTTAGTGGGCATGAAAAAAGACGAAACATTTTGCAAGATGGACACACGAACTTCCTTAATGCAGGCGTTCAGTACATTATTGTAAAGAAAAAAACACTAAAAAGAATTACTTCAATATCCCTAGCAACATTCAACAATTCATAGAGAAAAATCTTTATTTTGAGAACAATGGAAAACTATGTAATTGTAGATAACTACTAAATTTAATGATTAAGGAAAACGTTTAGGCCCGGCCCTTCAGAAAGAAAGTGCACAGAATATTCTCTCATGGAAGCAATTGCAAAATCAACATTTTGTTTGCAGTTATAATTAGAGGATCTATATACAGGGTGTTCGAAAAAGAATGTATCCTCTTGAAAGAAAATATTCTCTGGGCCCCTAATCCTTTATATACCGAAAGGAAGTTTGTATAGCATTTTTTCTTACCTTCGTTAGAAGAATTGAAAGTGACTACTATCGTGACACGGGAGATATTTAATCGATAGTCGAATTACTCACATACTCGAATGAACACGTCTCTTGTAAGGAGAGGAAAGGCTTCTGTGATCCGCTATCGCAGCTGTGTCATATCTGCAGAGAATGTTAGGACACAAACGTGATCTTTGAGAGCCTCGTGAAAAGAAGTCGCATAGTATCATGTGTGGAGACATCGGGGCCATCTGAAGAACGCTTCATCATTAGGACCAAGGGCGAGTTACGAAACACTCTGGGATATATTTATTAACATAACTTCTCGTCATTCTGCAAGTGTGGTGGAGCTCCATCCTATTGGAAAAGGAAACCTCGGGAGCCCTCTTCATGTGTAGGTATCGTTCACATCTGAAGCATGTGAAGATAGATTACTGTACTATCGTGTACCTAAAATCATTTTCTACGAATACGAACATGTCTACACTGAAGGCAGTGCAGCTCTTTTTCTCTTTTTTTTGGTCATGTATTGTAACGCGGGGCAATGCACACAATAACATGTAATGTTGTGTATCATCATAAAGGGCCAGGGCGATGATTGGATCTTGATGGACGTGGAGAACTGATAGGTGATGTGAGTGGTATTGTGATCTATGGTTGTATGTTTACTGATGAATGCATAAGGAGAGGTGAAGGGGTTGCCTTTTTTTTTATGTCGATCGGGAGGGAAGCGATTGGGAAACTTTTGACTTTGTTTTTCAACCGAATATATTGATTGAATAGGTCGCCGACAATTTTACGGGGCGTCACGTCGTTGCCTTTTTCATGTCGATCGCGAGCGAAGCGAGCGTTTTTTTTTTTTTTTTTTTTTTTTTTTTTTTTTTTTTTTTACCGACAATATGTATTGAATCGGTTGCCAACACCTTTAGGGGCGCGTCACGTCCTTCTTTCTGTGCTGATCGCGAGCGAAGCGAGCGCGAAATTTTTGACTTTTTTTTTTTTTTTTTTTTTTTTTTTTACCCACAATATTTATTCAATCGGTCGCCAACACTTTTAGGGGTGCGTCACGTCCTCTTTTCTCTGCTGATCGCGAGCGAAGCGAGCGCGAAATTTTGACCTTTTTTTCTCTTTTTAATTCTTTTTTTTCTTTAAGAAAAAATATTGATTTCATAGGTCGCGAACATTTTTACGGGATGCAACATCGTTTATTTGTTTTTCCAACCGTCTTTCTGTCTTGAGCCCCCGCCAAGTTAACTTTATGGTGGACAAAAACTATGTGCGGTGGGTTACCGCGGGGTTCTCCCGTTTCCTCCCACTTTCTTCATTCCACCACCATTTCAATCATTTCTCATAATCAGCGCCTCTTTTAGCCTAAGCGGCATAACGTGGGACGTAAAACAAAGATTTCCTTTAGTTGCTTTCTGTCTTGATTACGAGCGCGAAATTTTTTACTTTTTTTTTCTTTCTTTTGATATTATTCATTTAATAGGACGGCAACACCTTTACGGGCCGCCGCGTCGTCGTTTACACTTCTTCAGCCCATATTCTTTCTGCTTGTTCGTTTTCCGGCATCTTGTTATCACCGCCCGCGGCAATGCCTATGTCTTTCATCGCTTTTTGAAGCAAATCTTTAATAAATATGCACTCTCACATTTGTACTAATATGCATACCACAGTGGATAGACTGTAACTAGGAAAGCAGAAGCCTGCATATCATATTATTTAACAGTTGAAAGTGAACTGTCATTTTAAGTTTGATTTTGATCAGATGAGTGCAGTTCAACTCGTCGACAATTGTGAAGATTCTCGAGGTTAGGGACCATCCATTTTGTGCTTTGTAATGAAAATGGCTGCAGCCAAACTTCTCTGATCTGAATGAAACTTGGCATGATGATACATCTTGACCTGCTCTACAAGTTTATTTAGTATTTTCCGTTGCGCAGGCTTTTGCTTCTCCAGGTTCTCCCATGGAACTGAGAAACGTATTCAGTCGAACTTCTGCGGTAAGTCAGTATATCATCCTGAGAAGTTTGATCGAGATAGCAGAGGTTCGACTATTCGTTTTTCAATTCCATGTGATATTACAACACGGTGAACTAAATTTATATAGAAACACTTTGATTTTGTTTTGTTTTTTGCTAGCATTAAACTGAGAAAATGTTATTCAATAGACAGAGAACACCACTCAAAGAAAAGTACATCATAAGAATATATATATGGTTGCTGTGGTTCTCGGTTTAATTTGCTAGTTAAGAAACTTGCTCTAAATAAGTACATCTTACAGGTGAAAAACTAAGCCAGGCGATAGAATTAAATATAAAGTTATACACTTTTATTTTACGTTTACTAGTGTTGGGTTACTACTGTAAAATAAGTCAGTATATATGAAAGATAACTGTATTAGGTACTATTTTCCACCGGCGGTGTATTCTTGCATAGTGTACTTAATGTTTACAAGCGGGGCGCTACTAGTATGGATGCATGACAAGTGCTATTGAAACTCGAAAACTAACTGGTTTCCACTACCCTTGCTTATACGTATACCCGCGTCGCCTTCGCTCCTGTTCACTTTGGACGCACATTCTTGCTATCGCTCAGGCCCCCAGCTTTCTCCTGTTTTGGCTCCCTTAAATAGTATTCGTGCTTTTTATTGGCCACCTGGCAAAGCACTTGTAATGATTTTACACCAGTAACTCTAAAATACATGTGTATTACTTTATTTAATTCTGTCGTCTGCAGAATTTTTTTTTTTTTCGTACAAATATGCCTTTTCATGCAGAACACTGAATTTTGCCTGTAAATTTTTGAGAATATGCTGTGACGAAACTTGAGCACCGTTCTTCTTTTCTTTCTTATCACGAGTCTTCTTTAGCCTAATGAGCACAATCATCACACGATAACGACTATTCTTTTCATTTAACTTGTAAACAAGTTGAACTAATAATAATAATTGATGTACAAAGGAGAAGTGTCCTACATATTTGAGGTAAAAAATAAAATAAATATACTTCTACTTCATCCGTGTTTACAAAGTTAAATGTTATCGATTTACAAAAAATGGTCACCTATCCACACACTGACCAGGCTCGACACTGCTTGACCATACATATTAAAACATCGGTCCCACTGAATACACAAGTAGTAAGCACATTCACATAAAAATAATTAGGATTACAGTATATAAAATGCGTTAATTAAAATAGCAAATGCCTTACCTTATCACAGGCGATCCAAAGCCACTGCACATCATCTGCTACGCACACTATATTCCTCCAATATTTCACTCACTTCCTATATCACGCAACAGAAAATATTAATAAAATTCACTTAGCAACATTTTCATTTTTAATCAACAATACGTATAACAATTAAGAATAAAATTAATTGTGAGCACATTGTTATAATTAGAATACTGTTTTTATTCGTTTACAAATATGGGATTAATATAGAGCTGGCAGCAACAATATATACAACTCATCCTGTATGTATCGTAAATCCTAACTTGAGAAGACATCTCTGACGCAAACAATGAGACAAGAAATCAAATACTATATCCGACACATTTGGGGTTTATTGAACTTCAATGTTGGAAGATACCACCTTGTCGGTAGTACAAATGTAATATCCTTACAACACGCGGAACTTTTGCCAGGCATATCTAGGAATTTGGGAAGATTAATTGATATCCTTAATGTGCAATGTATGATTATGACGCATTGTTATGTACACGCAGACGGAACCAGGACAATCTATAGATGACATTTGCACTGTGTTTGGACAATTTGTTCGCAGAAAATAACCGTTTTTGTCTATGAATACTTGAGAACATGGAAGGTATGAGATATACATTTTATGCGCAAATATTATAATACAAATCATTGTTAGTTTGGTGGATGCGTGAAAGAAAGAAAAGGAGTAGATTTTTGCAGACGTCCGGATATAAAGCGAGAACTGAGAATACGCATCTATAACATCTATTTTCTTTGTGTTAATGATATCGATGAACTAAACGGGGAAACTAAAATACAACTGTTTGCAGTATAATTCGAAGTATAGTCAAGTGCAGAGGCGTACTCACGGGGTGTCCACCGGGTGCGGACTCCTCGCAAAAGTTCCTAAGTGAACATACATTTGCAGACTTTCTCATTAAATGTAGTTATTAACAGGGAAAATATTGATGTATCATCAATATAAATCTGATCTTACACTTCATCTGTACTCTGTCTGTATCATGTTTTTGTGAAAAAGTAAGTGGAATATTTATCGTGTTTTCGAATGCAGAATAATAGTATATAGACATAGTGGCTTGTAGTATTGGAACCTTGCCCCCCGAAGCTTGGATCCCTTAGAAGAAAAAAAAATGCATGCGCGCCTGGTGAAATGGTTAACGAATTCAGTTCACTCGATGAATCGACAGATAGTAATACACATTTCGACAGATCGACAGCATTCGACAGATACAGACATATGAAAGTAGCACAAGAATTAGGCGAAAGTCCGTGCGTTTCCTCAATTCACGTAGGAAACAACAGAAAATATCAACTACCATAAAATAATCCGTATATATATTTAATTTATTTGGAATAAAATAAATATAGAAACAACCTGTTCATACATAACTACGGTAAGTGCGTTAATTGCTAACGTAAGAACAAATATGAAACAAGGCACAAAATAAAAAAGAAAAATAAAGTTAAAGGGAATAAATATTTAGGCTTGATTGTCATTCGTATTAAGAAGCTGGGTAATAAAATGTTAAAATCTACAGAAAATTATGAAATTAAATCAGGATTTGAAATAAAAGTCTATACATTGGAAGTAGGCCAGGGAGTTTGCAAGGCAGATGTGTGCGACACGCGTTACTTTATAGATTCCCTTCATTGAACTATAGTAAGCAGTACGAAGATGGTACTTTGCGTATAATCACAGGAAGGATTGAAGTTAATTACCATGGTAATATAATTATTTATTGATAAGTATTTCCATGTTAAATTATGAAAATTATAAGCACAAGGAGGGTGAAAAAGTAGTGTGACCGACTTAGCAATGACTGAAACATAAAATAGAAAAGCGAATAAAAACAAATGCCTTTTGAGTTATGTGGAATAAAGTTTCTTCTAGCCAGTAAGGAAGAATAGGATCTGGTGCATTCATTGAATACCTGAAAAAAATCGTTTATCAAAATAGAAGGAAACACACTTATCGTTGTGGCAACTACGAACTTCTGTTTACCTCAGCCCGCCTCAGCAAGTGCTTTCTATCCGGTCCGCGCTCCGTAACCAAACTCAACGCTGCCTGCTAGCGAAAATTTCATTCTTCAGTATCGTTGAGTTTATTGCAGAAAGCAATGGCAGATACGGCATCAGCACCTGCAGCCCCGGCACAGGCTTCTCCTAAGAAGTCTGCAAAGCCTAAGAAACCAAAAACAACACCTTCTCATCCAAGAACATCAGAAATGGTGAACAACGCCATCAAGAATTTGAAGGAAAGGGGAGGAAGTTCACTGCAAGCTATTAAGAAATACATCTCTCAGAACTACAAAGTGGATGCCGAGAAGCTTGCTCCATTTATCAAGAAATACTTGAGAAGTGCAGTTGCTTCTGGGTCTTTGGTTCAGACCAAGGGAAAAGGTGCATCTGGATCGTTTAAGCTTAGTGCTTCATCGCTGAAGGAGAAGCCTGAAGGTGGATCTTCAACCAAGGCGAAACGATCAGCATCAAAGGAGAAGAAGCCTGCGAAAAAGCCAGCAGCTAAACGTCCCAAGAAGACTGGTGAAAAGAAAAAGGCTGCTGCTCCCAAACCTAAGAAATCACCATCTAAAGTGAAGAAGGCAAAAACTCCCAAGAAGCCAAAGGCCCCGAAGCCAAAGAAGGCTACAGCAAAACCGAAAAGTGCTAAGAAGGCTGCACCAAAGAAGAAGTAAATGTGTCAGTAAATCATCTGACATTTTAAAACGGCTCTTTTTAGAGCCATCAAATACTTTGAGAAGAGTAAAATTGTGCTTTTCCTATCATTATCACATGTTCATTCATAGCAATGTATAGTATACACGCAAGGGACTTTGAGTTTTCTTTTTAACCGAAGCACTTCTTGATGTAAGTGCTTTATAACAGAGGGGAATTGAGGGTGGGGAAAGAAAGCTTTCACGGGTGTCAAGAATGGTGTACTCGAAAAAAAATGGGGAACACATTACGTAATGTCAATTTGTGATCACTTACTTTTTCCTTGTTCCTATCTTCAAGTAGCGAAACAGTACAGAAAACGCACTTAATGCATTTGTTAGAAAAACTTTTGCAGGCTGACTGGGTTCGATTCTCGGTGGGAGCTCAAATGTTTCGCATTGCACGTTAATAAGTAGGTCCACGTTTGAAACAGCCTTGCTGCTGAAAGGGACACTAAACTAAAATCAACTCTTTTCAAGGCTGGGGTGAAAGAAATGTTCGAACTTATTACAACTCGTGAAAGTGAAGTAGACTATGTTTCAATTTAACGTCGTACTATTATGATTTTTATGATAAAGGAGACGGGTGATTACGCCTAATGAATGATGGAAATACTGGTGTAATGAGAAAGTGTTAGGAAAAGGGAACACGCTAATAACCACGGATACCGTCTTATAATTCGTAATATTGCTATAAAGAAAAATAGTAACACCAGCAGAAATGTAGGTGTACAATTGAACTGATGTTAAGTACAAACAGACACTTAAAGAAAGTTTAGTTTAACGTTTGCATTCAACAGCAGCGACCTCTGACAAAATAATATTACTTTTGCTACCTTGGAAGAAGTACATATTTCGCCTGCGAGTTCTATCAGATTAATAACGTTGAGAAGGGCAAACAGTGGTTGAATCGAAGTTAAGTTATGCAACATATGGCAAAATCGAACCCTTGACCACATAAAACGAAGATAATCAATCGGTAAACATAGGGGAAAACTAAAGAATATACTTGAAAGATAGGATGATATACGAAACGACAGGAAAACGAAGGTAGATGTATTAACTATGCAACATACGGCGTGAGAATTTAAAAAAAAAAGATAACAAGTATGGACAAGATCCTTGTTAGGATAACAGCATCTCTAAGTAGTGTATTGGTCCTAAAAAGGACCGTTTTTGAACTCAGTGCCAGAACTTCAAACTTAAGCACGTTCCCCACGGATGCGGCGAGCAAGCTGAATGTCCTTAGGCATGATTGTGACTCTCTTTGCGTGAATAGCACACAAGTTGGTGTCTTCGAAAAGCCCTACAAGGTAAGCTTCACTTGCCTCCTGTAAAGCCATGACAGCTGAGCTTTGGAAGCGAAGATCTGTCTTGAAATCTTGTGCAATTTCTCGGACGAGTCGTTGGAAGGGCAGCTTGCGGATGAGCAATTCAGTGCTCTTCTGGTAACGACGAATTTCTCGGAGAGCCACAGTACCAGGCCTGTAACGATGGGGCTTTTTCACTCCACCGGTAGCTGGAGCACTCTTTCTTGCAGCTTTGGTGGCAAGCTGCTTTCGAGGAGCTTTGCCTCCAGTAGATTTCCTAGCTGTCTGCTTGGTACGTGCCATTGCAACTGTCACGACTTGTTTCAAATAATTGCGCGCTGAAGTCAAGTCAAGTCAAGAACTGTCATGTTTTCCTACCCATATTGAGTAGGAAGGATATCTAGCTATAAGCTACTTTATCCAAAGAATGAATTGAATATTTGTGTGTGTTTACAAGTCTGCGTGTTTCAATGGCACAGTGTATCTGTTTTTTTTTTTTTTTTTTTTTTTTTTTTTTTTTTTTTTTTTTTTTTAATGTATTTCAAGTGAGTTTTTTGCATAGGTATAGTTGGGGTTGGGTGGGGGAAAGGAGGCAATATACTGGTTTTGCTGCTCTTCTTTGTGTTGATGAGGTTGCTGGTGTCTCGCCGCATCCAATGAGTCCGCGCCAGTCCTTAGCCTGCACTGAGTCAAAAACTAGGTGAGGTTGAATTTATGTTGTGCTTTTATTCGTTTATGCGTTCATAATAATAGTTGGTTAAGCTGAATGAAGTCAAGTTATATAAAGAGCAAAACCGTTAAATCAAGCTATTTCTCATTGGATAAAGTCAGTCGAAAAGGACAGTTCTCATTGGCTTAGACACGTTTTGTGTTTTTCCTCCGTGCTTTCCCTGCATGATCGAAGGAACAAAACCACGAGTCTTGGGCTGCTTGGGCTTGTATTTCTCGTGTGTGGTGAGCGAAGCAGTAACATATCGAAATGACAGGACGTGGAAAAGGAGGCAAGGGTCTTGGCAAAGGAGGTGCCAAGCGCCACCGTAAAGTTCTTCGTGACAACATCCAGGGTATCACCAAACCCGCTATTAGGCGTCTTGCTCGCCGTGGTGGTGTGAAGCGTATCTCTGGTCTCATTTATGAAGAGACCCGAGGAGTATTGAAAGTATTCCTGGAGAACGTAATCAGAGATGCTGTTACATACACAGAACACGCCAAGAGGAAGACAGTGACAGCTATGGATGTTGTGTATGCCTTGAAGAGGCAAGGAAGAACCCTGTACGGTTTCGGAGGTTAAGTTGGGGTTCCTCCTATTTTGGATATAAAATTGGCATAAACGGCTCTTTTCAGAGCCAACAAATTTATATAAAGGGAAAGATTTACTTTGTGCGATTTTCTGTTAGATTATAAGAATTCGTGTAACTACATTAAAGCCTTTTGATGCACACTAAATTACAGACGTAGAGAGATTAATTTGAGAAAATCATACGTTTTTTTTTACATTATGTACGTTCATGTATACGTATTCATATCATGTAGCAGTATTAATGCTGGAGAAGGGGTTCTGGTTGGAAATTGGCGATTTGTTGGAAGTAGCGAGCATGAGAGATGCGAAACGCAAGTCGGAATTTCTGTTCTGACAGTAGGATGTACGTATAGAGGCTTATACAACTTCTATACTGTGCTGTGAGGGGCGAATAATGCGTTAGAAACCTGAATCTTGTCCTTTATCTTGTTTACGTGGTCTTGGGTTCGATTTCTTTCTTTTGCGGTAGTGTCTATTGTGATTTACATGTAAATTAATGACACTTCGTAGCGGGTTACTAAAATAAAGAGTAATACAAATATGAGATGTAGGTTAATGCATTGTATACTTCACATTATTTACTAAAGAAAGGCAGTAGTTACAAGAAACCTAGGCTCGCTCGTTGGGCACAGTAGCAAATGAGTTCTGAGATCAGAGAATAAGAGTAGTTGCGTATTACAAACCATATACATATAACACATATCACACAAATATGAATATCGACCTTGCAAAGAATAAATCGTACTTAAGTGTGCATTTAATGTCATTACTATGTTGCAAAAGAAATTTAGGAAAGTTTTCTGATCCGCTCTGTTCATGATGTCATTGGGGCATAGTAATGAACAATAATAAATGTCGAGAACATATTGAACAGAGTAATTTCAGCCAAGCCAACGCAAGAGAGAAACATGAGTGCTTTAAGAATGTTGGAAATTCCTTTGTCTAGCATGAAGTACATGAGAATATGTGGTATGAGGTTTTCTTCCATTGCTGAGAATCTGGGCTCGACTGTCCTGTCCTCTGGGTAATATGAGCCCGATGTACGCAAATATCAAAAAAATGTAGCTAGCGACAATACAAAAGGTAATGATCTTATAATTAATAATGTAGTGGGAACTAAGCACATCGCTGTTTGGAGTATTCTAAAGTTAGTGTGACTTCCTATGGGCTTCAATTACGATCGACGACTACACATATACTAATTAATCGAATAGCAGCGAGAATTTCGAATGAAACTAAGCAACTATCTCAGACACTTTTGATGAGTCTGTATATCGAAAACAATTCATTTCAATCGTAAATCTCCTCTATAAAGGGGTTTGTGGCCCTCATAAGGGCCGATTTGTATGAGATATAGGTCTTACATTTATGCCTTCTTCTCAGTTTTCTTGGGCAGAAGTACAGCTTGAATGTTGGGCAAAACACCACCCTGAGCGATTGTAACTCCAGACAACAACTTGTTTAATTCCTCGTCGTTACGGATAGCTAACTGCAGATGACGTGGAATAATCCTAGTCTTCTTGTTGTCACGAGCAGCGTTGCCTGCCAACTCAAGAACTTCAGCTGCCAGGTATTCCATGACTGCAGCCAAATACACGGGAGCGCCAGCACCAACTCGTTCGGCATAGTTACCCTTTCGCAAAAGACGATGGATTCTGCCTACTGGGAATTGAAGGCCAGCCCTGCTGGAGCGGGACTTGCTCTTTCCCTTGACTTTTCCACCTTTGCCGCGACCAGACATTGTTCAATATTCTTTCGTAATAAGATGAGAGGAAAAATTGCGGCCTCCCATGAATCAAGTCAGTTTTGTTACTACTTCAAGCGTGCACCCGAGTGCATCAAATGAAAAGCAAGGCAGTTGGCGCGAATTGAAACACGTACTGTAATTTAAATGAAGTCGATAAATCGGCGGACACATCTAATTTTGCTGAACGAGTGAGTCATCATGCCACCAAAAACTAGCGGAAAGGCTGCAAAGAAGGCTGGTAAAGCCCAAAAGAATATCTCCAAGGGAGATAAGAAGAAGAAGAGGAGGAGGAAGGAGAGCTATGCCATTTACATCTACAAAGTTTTGAAGCAAGTGCATCCTGACACTGGCATATCTAGCAAAGCTATGAGTATCATGAACAGCTTTGTTAATGACATCTTCGAGCGTATTGCTGCTGAAGCTTCTCGTTTGGCCCATTACAATAAGCGGTCAACTATCACCAGCCGGGAAATCCAAACAGCTGTGCGCCTTCTTTTGCCTGGTGAACTTGCCAAGCACGCTGTAAGTGAGGGTACGAAGGCTGTTACCAAGTACACAAGCTCTAAGTAAAAATCTTCTTCAAGATTTTTCATTTCAAACGGTCCTTGTCAGGACCAACACATTATTCGAAAGAGTTAAATCACGAAATTTGCTTCATTCTGTTATGTAGAAACACGTTGAAATCCAATTTCTATATGCTGTTAGTAAAAAAGTAAAGCACATAGCGGAGATGTGTCGTGCTTGTATACGAAAGGCATTTACTCGCCGGAGATCTACACTTAGTCATAATAATTTACTTTTAAAAAGTGGTAATACATTCCGTGTTAAGTATAGTAGTAGGTGCACACGGATCGGAAATCAGGTTATTTTAATGTGCCGTGCAAATAAACAGGCTGTTAGTGTAAGAAATAGTGGGTATAACGCTTAGAATATCGATTAATCGCTATGAAATAATGTTGATAAATTATCTCTTGAAAGTACTATAAAATTAATGTTTCTAGTATTTTCGTACTTGAAGGATAATGAAATTTGAAAAAGAGATGCCAACAGCACCTGGTGTTCCCAGGCGGTCACCCATCCAAGTACTGACCAGGCCCGATGCTGCTTGACTTCGGTGATCGGACGAGAACCGGTATATTCAGCATGGTATGGCCGTTGGCGAATGCATATGGCTTCGAGTGAGTTATTGTAGCTACGTAGGTTTGTCGGTGAATACTCAAAAAGACCAGCGCGTGGAAAGCGTTGCTAATTGTTTTAAGTAATGCATGATTACGAAATTATCGTGGTGAACGATGTGAGAATATTCGTCTTTGTGAAAAACAAAATTAGAAAAAGTATACCAACAGCACCTGGTGTTCCCAGGCGGTCACCCATCCAAGTACTGACCAGGCCCGATGCTGCTTGACTTCGGTGATCGGACGAGAACCGGTATATTCAGCATGGTATGGCCGTTGGCAACTACCTTTTCTTCAATGTCCTGTTAAGGAAGTATGTTTTAAGTAAGAATTGACATTATTAACTATAAAGGCAAGCATATTAACGTCGTTAACATTACTTGGAATATACTAATATTCGAATAAATATTTGAATGTTCGAATGATGAGTGATTCGGATGTTCATAGTGCCACTGTGTCCTATCGAGTTTACTATCACGAACCACGTATGAAATTGTATATAAATAAATAAAAATAAATCCTTTATTAAGTATTGATTACAGGAAAAAGGCAAACTTACATTCTTTAATGTACACAATGAAATGTATGAAAGATATTTTTAAGATATGTTTCACTTACCCTTTATAACGCAAGGTAGTTTTCAGTGTAGCATTCTCTTCAGCTGCGAGATAACGTAAGGCAGATGATCATTCAGTCGTGAAGCACTAAAATGTAATATACATTTTAACTATTATCGATAAGAATTATTTACTGCAGGGATGCAAATAAAGTGAGGCAAATTAGTAAATAAAAACCGATACTGTAACTGATAATATAATTAGTTGTATCTGTATTAGTTGTATATACAGTAATCGCACGATTATCCGCGGAGTTGGATGTTGGCATAATCGCGCATAATCAGCAGTATGAGCAGAAAAGGGAAATGAAATGAAATATTTAGATTTACGTCGCATACTTATACCGGTTACGCTAAAGGAGACGGTGATGATGAGTACTGAATGAAGAAAGTGGGAGGAAACGGGAGAAACCCGAGAAAACCCATGAGCACGGTCTTTATGCACGACAAAGTTCACACGGCACGAGCTGGGATTGAATCAGGGACCCCAAGCACCGGAGGCCAAAAAACGGACAAAAAGTCTTTCGTGCAACTTTCGTTTTCGGTAAAAAGTTTACACATAATTTAGAAAGAGTAGTTTTCTGGTCTTTTTATTTCACAAGTTGGTTCATGTCTATATTTTTTACATGCATAAAAAATTTTTCAACTCCCTTGCTTATTTCCTGTTAAAGACCTCTACCTCTGATTGTATTTTTTGCACATATTCTTATTGTTTTCAGACAACATTTCTAAAAGCGTAATTTATCGTCAGCAAGAAAAGAAAAGGAAAGCCTCGGATAGTGGAATGTGTACTGTATATATATATATATATATATATATATATATATATATATATATATACGTATTAGTATATAGTTTTATTTTATACGTCTCCTATTATTACACAATGTGCAGATATTGTCAAAGCGCAAGTAAATATGTATAACTCCCCGTTCTGCACTTAATAACTTGAAAGAAGTTCGGGGAAGGTAGTGTAACAGAAAGTGCAAACAGAAATGAGGGTTTAAAGGCATTTAATATTATTCCGTAGTAGTATGATTTTTTGTAAAAAAAAAAATATATATATATATATATATATATCTAAACATACATATTCAATGATATAGTAAGAGGTTAGCAGCACTGATAGAACTGCAGAAAGTACAAAACCGTTAATAAGAAAGAGAGAGAGATGGTGGCCGCTTTTGTGCTTTTCATTGGCTAATTCCGAATTGCGCGCGAATACGTACGAGATTTCTTTCTTTTTCCTCTTCGCAGCCCAGATGTTGCCAATTAGAAGTTTTTAGTACTACATTTGTATGAAAATGTTGCCTTTAAGAAATGTGGTTTGCATACAGAGAAAAGAGCAAAATGAATATTTACCTTAGTGGGCATGAAAAAAGACGAAACATTTTGCAAGATGGACACACGAACTTCCTTAATGCAGGCGTTCAGTACATTATTGTAAAGAAAAAAACACTAAAAAGAATTACTTCAATATCCCTAGCAACATTCAACAATTCATAGAGAAAAATCTTTATTTTGAGAACAATGGAAAACTATGTAATTGTAGATAACTACTAAATTTAATGATTAAGGAAAACGTTTAGGCCCGGCCCTTCAGAAAGAAAGTGCACAGAATATTCTCTCATGGAAGCAATTGCAAAATCAACATTTTGTTTGCAGTTATAATTAGAGGATCTATATACAGGGTGTTCGAAAAAGAATGTATCCTCTTGAAAGAAAATATTCTCTGGGCCCCTAATCCTTTATATACCGAAAGGAAGTTTGTATAGCATTTTTTCTTACCTTCGTTAGAAGAATTGAAAGTGACTACTATCGTGACACGGGAGATATTTAATCGATAGTCGAATTACTCACATACTCGAATGAACACGTCTCTTGTAAGGAGAGGAAAGGCTTCTGTGATCCGCTATCGCAGCTGTGTCATATCTGCAGAGAATGTTAGGACACAAACGTGATCTTTGAGAGCCTCGTGAAAAGAAGTCGCATAGTATCATGTGTGGAGACATCGGGGCCATCTGAAGAACGCTTCATCATTAGGACCAAGGGCGAGTTACGAAACACTCTGGGATATATTTATTAACATAACTTCTCGTCATTCTGCAAGTGTGGTGGAGCTCCATCCTATTGGAAAAGGAAACCTCGGGAGCCCTCTTCATGTGTAGGTATCGTTCACATCTGAAGCATGTGAAGATAGATTACTGTACTATCGTGTACCTAAAATCATTTTCTACGAATACGAACATGTCTACACTGAAGGCAGTGCAGCTCTTTTTCTCTTTTTTTTGGTCATGTATTGTAACGCGGGGCAATGCACACAATAACATGTAATGTTGTGTATCATCATAAAGGGCCAGGGCGATGATTGGATCTTGATGGACGTGGAGAACTGATAGGTGATGTGAGTGGTATTGTGATCTATGGTTGTATGTTTACTGATGAATGCATAAGGAGAGGTGAAGGGGTTGCCTTTTTTTTATGTCGATCGGGAGGGAAGCGATTGGGAAACTTTTGACTTTGTTTTTCAACCGAATATATTGATTGAATAGGTCGCCGACAATTTTACGGGGCGTCACGTCGTTGCCTTTTTCATGTCGATCGCGAGCGAAGCGAGCGTTTTTTTTTTTTTTTTTTTTTTTTTTTTTTTTTTTTTTTACCGACAATATGTATTGAATCGGTTGCCAACACCTTTAGGGGCGCGTCACGTCCTTCTTTCTGTGCTGATCGCGAGCGAAGCGAGCGCGAAATTTTTGACTTTTTTTTTTTTTTTTTTTTTTTTTTTTTACCCACAATATTTATTCAATCGGTCGCCAACACTTTTAGGGGTGCGTCACGTCCTCTTTTCTCTGCTGATCGCGAGCGAAGCGAGCGCGAAATTTTGACCTTTTTTTCTCTTTTTAATTCTTTTTTTTCTTTAAGAAAAAATATTGATTTCATAGGTCGCGAACATTTTTACGGGATGCAACATCGTTTATTTG
The DNA here is from genome assembly GCF_964235325.1 of Thermobia domestica. NCBI lineage: Eukaryota > Metazoa > Arthropoda > Insecta > Zygentoma > Lepismatidae > Thermobia > Thermobia domestica. Next base: position 54,765 of record NW_027656844.1, read on the forward strand.
TTTTTCCAACCGTCTTTCTGTCTTGAGCCCCCGCCAAGTTAACTTTATGGTGGACAAAAACTATGTGCGGTGGGTTACCGCGGGGTTCTCCCGTTTCCTCCCACTTTCTTCATTCCACCACCATTTCAATCATTTCTCATAATCAGCGCCTCTTTTAGCCTAAGCGGCATAACGTGGGACGTAAAACAAAGATTTCCTTTAGTTGCTTTCTGTCTTGATTACGAGCGCGAAATTTTTTACTTTTTTTTTCTTTCTTTTGATATTATTCATTTAATAGGACGGCAACACCTTTACGGGCCGCCGCGTCGTCGTTTACACTTCTTCAGCCCATATTCTTTCTGCTTGTTCGTTTTCCGGCATCTTGTTATCACCGCCCGCGGCAATGCCTATGTCTTTCATCGCTTTTTGAAGCAAATCTTTAATAAATATGCACTCTCACATTTGTACTAATATGCATACCACAGTGGATAGACTGTAACTAGGAAAGCAGAAGCCTGCATATCATATTATTTAACAGTTGAAAGTGAACTGTCATTTTAAGTTTGATTTTGATCAGATGAGTGCAGTTCAACTCGTCGACAATTGTGAAGATTCTCGAGGTTAGGGACCATCCATTTTGTGCTTTGTAATGAAAATGGCTGCAGCCAAACTTCTCTGATCTGAATGAAACTTGGCATGATGATACATCTTGACCTGCTCTACAAGTTTATTTAGTATTTTCCGTTGCGCAGGCTTTTGCTTCTCCAGGTTCTCCCATGGAACTGAGAAACGTATTCAGTCGAACTTCTGCGGTAAGTCAGTATATCATCCTGAGAAGTTTGATCGAGATAGCAGAGGTTCGACTATTCGTTTTTCAATTCCATGTGATATTACAACACGGTGAACTAAATTTATATAGAAACACTTTGATTTTGTTTTGTTTTTTGCTAGCATTAAACTGAGAAAATGTTATTCAATAGACAGAGAACACCACTCAAAGAAAAGTACATCATAAGAATATATATATGGTTGCTGTGGTTCTCGGTTTAATTTGCTAGTTAAGAAACTTGCTCTAAATAAGTACATCTTACAGGTGAAAAACTAAGCCAGGCGATAGAATTAAATATAAAGTTATACACTTTTATTTTACGTTTACTAGTGTTGGGTTACTACTGTAAAATAAGTCAGTATATATGAAAGATAACTGTATTAGGTACTATTTTCCACCGGCGGTGTATTCTTGCATAGTGTACTTAATGTTTACAAGCGGGGCGCTACTAGTATGGATGCATGACAAGTGCTATTGAAACTCGAAAACTAACTGGTTTCCACTACCCTTGCTTATACGTATACCCGCGTCGCCTTCGCTCCTGTTCACTTTGGACGCACATTCTTGCTATCGCTCAGGCCCCCAGCTTTCTCCTGTTTTGGCTCCCTTAAATAGTATTCGTGCTTTTTATTGGCCACCTGGCAAAGCACTTGTAATGATTTTACACCAGTAACTCTAAAATACATGTGTATTACTTTATTTAATTCTGTCGTCTGCAGAATTTTTTTTTTTTTGTACAAATATGCCTTTTCATGCAGAACACTGAATTTTGCCTGTAAATTTTTGAGAATATGCTGTGACGAAACTTGAGCACCGTTCTTCTTTTCTTTCTTATCACGAGTCTTCTTTAGCCTAATGAGCACAATCATCACACGATAACGACTATTCTTTTCATTTAACTTGTAAACAAGTTGAACTAATAATAATAATTGATGTACAAAGGAGAAGTGTCCTACATATTTGAGGTAAAAAATAAAATAAATATACTTCTACTTCATCCGTGTTTACAAAGTTAAATGTTATCGATTTACAAAAAATGGTCACCTATCCACACACTGACCAGGCTCGACACTGCTTGACCATACATATTAAAACATCGGTCCCACTGAATACACAAGTAGTAAGCACATTCACATAAAAATAATTAGGATTACAGTATATAAAATGCGTTAATTAAAATAGCAAATGCCTTACCTTATCACAGGCGATCCAAAGCCACTGCACATCATCTGCTACGCACACTATATTCCTCCAATATTTCACTCACTTCCTATATCACGCAACAGAAAATATTAATAAAATTCACTTAGCAACATT
>NW_027656845.1:0-56843 GCF_964235325.1 Thermobia domestica
GTTCAGAAAATATGTTGATTGACCAACCTTCATGAATCGTTAAATGGCCAGTCACCTAGATAACTAATGGTTTTGGGGCCCTCTGTCGTCAACGTAGTGCAAAAATAGACAAAAGTTGAAAAGTGCCACCAATCCATCTATTGTTTGAGAATAATACGGAAAACATCTTTGTGATTCCTATTTCTTTTTCGTTGCATTTCTTGACAGCGAAAAGAATGAAGAGAGACCTGGCCAACGGTATTTTTGAGAGATATAAGCATTGCACTTTTGTAATACTTCTCCAGCGATAATGGAACCTGGTCGGGGTCTTTGGGTTCTCTATTCTTTTGAGAGATTTAGGAAAACCGTTCTCTTCTGAAAGGAAACAATACCAAACAAAAGCTAATAACGATTTGGCAACGTCGAAATGACCTGAATGAACTGTTCCCAATATCTCCCAGTTTCCTGAAAATACTTCTGGAAAATGGGCGGGGAGCGCGGGCGAGGTAAGGGGTGTTTGTTTAACGGTTTCTTCCGCTTGCTTTTTGGACCTCTTAAACCCACCCCACTCCTCTCTCTCTCTCCTTTCTTTTGAGGAAAAATTCCATTCCGATAGATGGTGCAGTCTCTCCAAAAAGTCACGTGACACTCATATTTGTTTTTGCTTCTTTTCCACGGTTTCAAGATGTTGTTCTATCTCTGTACAGCAGGTAACAAACGTTCCTCTAAAATAGTTCAGCTATCGTTAAAATGTTACGTCATTGTAACTGCAACAGAAAACGGAAAACTTCAGTTTTCATTAATGTATATAATTTTTTCCATTTTTCTAGAGTACATACTAAATTTACCTTCCACACAACAAAGTACTACTACTACTACTAATAAAATAATAATAATAATAAAAAGGAATTGACAGAATCAAAATTACTTAGATAATTAAGAAATGATTAAAAATATTTATCAATCTTCCCAACATTTTTCTTTTCAAAATATTCTTGAAATAATAATAACAATAATGATAATAAAATTTCACTGTGTAATTAGTTATTAAGAAAATGTCGCTTAGATGATAATAAAATTTCTGTGTAATTAGTTAAAATCTAAGAAATGTCACTTAATGAAATAGTTTGTTTATGTTTACAATAAGTTCATCGTAACGGGGAGATAAATAACCAATATATATATATATATATATATATATATATATATATATATATATATATATATATATATATATATATATATATATATATATATATATATATATATATATATATATATATATATATATATATATATATATATATATATCGGGGCGGATCCAGGATATGATCAAGGGAGGGGCTAAACCATATTTTGCCATTTCATCCAATGTAAAGCAGGATTGAAGCCCATTTTATCCAGTGTATATCTGAGCGTCAAAGGGGGAGGGGGGAGCTATAGGAAAATGATACGTTTGAAAGTAAATTCTCACGTGTGTACTATATGATGATTTCTGAAGAGTTTCCCCAAGGAAACTTCCAACATACGGGGAAAGGAGCTGAAATTATTACAGTAAATTACAAGGACACCATACTATGGAATGGGCTGTGATAGTTTTGGCTACATCTTTAATATTTAATAATAAATAATGTTGCATGTTACTTTTACTTGGGAGTACTGTATTAGGTTACTTTAACTTTTAATACAGTCAATAAGCAAATTAAGTTTTTTTTTTTTTTTTTTTTTTTTTTTTTTTTTTTTTTTAGAGAGAGAGAGATATGTCTTCTACTTGGCAACAAAATTAACGTACAGGACGTAGCACTATAGTACAGGACGTCTCTGAATAACAGACATCAATGGGATATGATTATTTGTCCTTAAGATGTGTCCGTTACAGAAAGGACACAAATTTAGATTACTCACAACTCATGTGATAATTCTATGTGGTGTGCAGGAAATACATTCGTTATAAAAGTAAATATAGGACAATATCGAAATATTGTGCTCAGTGGTCGAATTCCTGGGAGATGAAGAGGATATCTTCGTCTCTAAAATAACAAAAATATTGTTCCAGAATGTGTTTATATGAATTGTACTGCAAAAAGCTAATTGTGGTAATAACTTAATCAAATTAAACTACAAAAGCGTAATAAACACATTCTTTCCCGTAATATACAATATTTTGTTTACTCAGAAAGGGAGAAAAAAAAATAGCCTCCTTGGTTGGTCTAGTGGCTTGCTCTGTATCTTTGGGGTACGAGCTCGCGGGGTCGATTACCTGTGGATGACAATTGAGCGCTCAATAGCGGGCCTCGTTTTATACAATTTTGCTTCTGGCGAAACACGTAAACACATATTAATCAATTAGAGATAGAAAGAGCGCTGTGATTCAGTGGAACAGCGCTCACCTGTAGTGCTTAAGCTTCCGGGTTCGATTCCAGGTCTCGCCAATATGGCATTATGGTAGTCAAATACCATGTGCGATAGTTTTCTTCTCGAAATTCTCTCGCTTCTTCCATTTTTTCATTCCAATTATTTCATTCATCACCACTTCTCTTGTCTCCGGACCACATTTTGGGGGGACGCAAAACTTAAAAAATCAGCGATAGAATAAGTGAGGACGAAGTAAAGACAGGTTGATAGGAAATTTCAACTTTTTCTAGGAGGGAATCGACGCATACCGCTTAGTAACCGAATTCGTTAAGAACCATGTCTTACTAAGCGACACTTGACCATGTTACGTGAAAAATATTTTTTTATATGACTCATTGCCGGAAGCTGAATATGACTTGGATCTATCATAAACATCATGTTCTTCTTGTTGTTTATTCAATTTTAGTGTCCTTTTCAGCACAAAGGCTATATGAGGCATTTACCCATAGACTTATAGCTTAGGGTAGAATCAGAACCACCGCAATGTATTCAAATTTCAATCTTCTCCCATCCGAAATCGAACCTCGGATTTCAAGCAGCAAAGGTGCGGGAGCTAGCCACTAGGCTATACTAACGGAGACAATTCATATACATAACATTTTCTGCAAATAAACAATAAATTAATAGCATTGTAAATACGACCCTTAAATATTAATTATTCGGTGAACTGGAAGATCATTGTAATTATTGAAACTTCGTCTAATTTATGGATCAAAAGATCCAATATATTTGTCAAAAATTTTCTTGTAGGTCTTATATTTGGAGAACTACATATAGTATAGCCAAACCCAAATCTATCATTTAATTCAGTATGATGTGCTTATTCCGTTAAAAAAAAAGAAAAAAAGAAAAAAGAAAACTCGATTCAAAGGCCGTTCAAAAATTTTGTAGCCCCTGATCCAAAAACTAATTATTGGCTAAGATCGCAATCTTTTGATCCTTTTTTTTTGGGGGGGATCATTCCTAAAATTGTTCTATACGCTTCAATCTGTAATCACTGTTTGTATTTATTGGATACAAGCAAATACCCATTCTTCGCACGGAGAGAATACGTTTCATTTTGGACATATAGGGCTGATTTTGGATTTAGAGGGCATCGGAAGTGTCACTGTTCGTCTCAGCTATGAATTCGGCACTAATAAAGGTCATTCTTGATCATTTTTAAATATCTTACTTTCCCCTACCCTAAGTTGCACCGCCAAAATGAAATGTTAAAAACCATCGCAGGCCTGAACCTCACCTATGTTGAAAATTTGGTCAAGATTGGTCGAGTGTTTCAAGAATTATTAAGTCACAAACATAGTGATATTTATTTAGCATATTTATTTATTTAGCATATTTATTTATTTATTTATTTATTTATTGAAAGTAACATAATTGAATGTTTTACTTGTGTATTGCCTTAAATACTACCACTTAAAAATATCAGAAAATGAATATTACTTCAAACTATCTGAACAGAAGATAGTTCTCCGGTAGATTTTTTTTTTTTTTTTTTTTTTTTTTTTACAATTTTCTTTTGACTAGTAGACCTTATTTTACGAGTTCCAACTTACTGAAGCTTCCGGACGTCATACAACCTAAAGTCGTCCCTCAATTCCAGCGATGGAAGAAACCTCCTCCATCCTGCATCCGCCATTTTTGTTATTGTTGGATTGGGATTTTAGCATCCCTTCTACCACAGCCAGTTTCAATAATGGATCCCAATAATTTGGAGTCTATGATAATTTCACAAATTTCAAAAGATACTCATCTATTCCTTTTAAAAAGCTTTTTTAAAATAGACATATCCAGTTATAGTCTGGCTCAAACCTCCTGACGTTGAAGGCGTGTCCTCCTTTTCACAATATCCAATGAAAGTTGAGCGACGTTGTCTACTAGCTTTGTTTCTGGTTTAGTAGAAAGCAATTTCAAAGATATGTCCTTATGATATAGTATGTCACTATAGGGTTAATAAATTTGCAAGAACGAATTTGTTTTACAATATATATATATCTTAATTTCTCGCGTTAATATTTCATGTTATCCCTGCCCACGAAAGGAAGCGAAATCCGACAACGTCGCACTTGCACACCATTGGCTTTCGACAGACATCAACAGGTTTGAGCCGGACTTTAGATGTTCCTTTATTCGTTCAAAATTTCGGCAACACTGAAATATTCTATTGTAGCATACAATGATGTGACGTCATTGAGTGTAAGGTTTAGAATTTATTTCCTTTTCCCAACAGGGAAGACAAAAGGGTTTTAGAAGGCTACAAGAAGTAAGATTTAAAAAACGCAAGATTAAAATGGAAAATAAACTTAAACGAAAAAGAACAAGAGTAAAATTGGAGGTGTAAATATCAAAAGTTCACAGCGCTAACAGAGTATTCGATCTGTATAGTTTACACTTTTGTTGGAAATTGATTCAGTTTGTCTAAAACGTATTGAGCCTATGGACGTCAAAATGGAAACTACATGCAGACTATTGTGATTTGAAAATAAGATTATGACATGACATATACACCAGTTTGTTTGATTACCTTCTGCCATGTTTCCGGCAACACCTTAATCCCGTCATTTGTAGAACTTATGTATTTTCTGGCCAAAAAACTGTGGCACGTGGTTTTCACAGAATTCTTTCCAAACTAATGTAACACCATTCAGGGAGTTCTGCAGAGACCGGTAAAAATGCGTCTGGCGGTGCCAGATCCGGACTATACGGGGGATACATTAAAACCTCCCAACCAAGTTCTCTCTCTCTCTCTCTCTCTCTCTCTCTCTCTGCCTGACGGGTCGTTAAAGATGTATGAGGCAGCGCTATTTCTCTTGAAACAGTTTCGGCCGTTTTTCTTCAATTGATATGTCCGCCCTTTCTAATTCTCGACAACATGGGCTCAAGTGTGTCGTTCTGCCCAGGAACTGCAGCTTTTCGTGATGTGGACTATGGAGCTCCTCTTCGCTTCGACCGCGATCTTTTTCGCATATTATTGACGTAGATTATCTACTCTTCATCACTCTTGATCAACCACCTCAGAAATGACTTGAGTTCATCCCATTTCATTAGAGATTCGCAGATAGAAATTCAGTTGAGTAAATGTTTTTCAGTCAGATCATGTGACTAACACCAAGTTTGTTTCGTAGCCAGCTTTACCCAAATGGTTTAACATTGTTTGGTGACAGATGTTCGGATCAATGACAATGTCATGACTGCTTAGGAACCGGTTTTGCTCTACTTTTGCCAGAAAATCATCCACTTTTGCTGTGATTGGTCACCCACTGCGATACGCATCCTGGACATCGGATTTCCAGAACGAAAGCGATAGAATCATCTTTTGCCTGTTGCTTTCGATAAACAACACTTTTTTTTTTCACGAATCTGCGCAGCATTTGAGCCTTTATCGAAATAAAATTGTAGAATGCAGCGCGGTTTTGTGCAGAGTTTACTCGTGCAATACCTTACGTCTGGTTATAGAAACTCCAACACGTTTAGCACCTGTATAGCTATCGAATGGCGTTAGCCCTGTGCTGCTGTGATTCATATACCCTACACTAACGCCACCTTGTATGCAAAAGGCTCACTACTTTTTAGACACTTGAAAAATCTCATAAATGACAAAGCAAATGAAATCCAAAATTTATTTTGCAGGCGTAGGTATTGCTATACAACTATATTCACATTGTAAACATTGAATTAATATCAAACACTTGTATATTACAATTGAAGCGCTTGGAGGATAAAGGTGTTATGTAACAAATTGTAAATCTCGAGAAAATTGAGTTTCACAACTATGTCTGTTAACATACATCCTTCATCGTTTCCGGGGGCCGCGGTGGCTCAGTGGTAGAGAGTTCACCTCTGGTGCTTGGGGTCTCGGGTTCAAACCCTGCTGCCGCCAAGTGAACTTTGTGGTGGACAAACACCGTGTGCGTGGGTTTTCTCGGGGTTCTCCCGTTTCCTCCCACTTTCGTCATTCCACCATTTCATTCATTACTCATCTTCACTGTCTCCTTTAGCCTAACCGGCATAATCGTGGGACGTAAAACTCAAAAATTTCGTTTAATTTTTCCTTCATCGTTTCCAAATTTCTTCACTGGGGCGAGGACTCACTAAATGATGTTTTATATAGCATGACTAACGTATAACACATGCATGTACCGCCAGAATTCAGCGTTTCGAAAAATGTCACATAACACCTTTATCCTCCAAGCGCTTTGACGGCCTAGATAAGCTTTCTTACTTAGGGTTCGAATTCAAAGTTTGGCCACCCTGCTAGGGTTATTTCAGAGTTTTCCGTCAGTGCTCGCAGGCAATAACTGGATAGTAGCTCTAAATATTGTCATGGATACAATTCCTTCCTCTCTTTTCCATTATTGACGTTTATTATTAATGATTTTTGTGTAAGTTGGCCCCACAGTCACCAGATGTCCCTGGGAGTTTGTTAAATCAACAAATAAAGAAATATAAGTATTATTATATTGTTTTAGCTTAAATACAATTTCTTCAATCTACGAGAAGAATAAATTAATGTAAAACACTTAAGGTGGATCACTAGGCGTTCTCGGTGCTATGCTAAACGCTGCTTGAATAGTGTGACGTTGCCAGATAGTGTAGAGTGTTTACTGATGCCAGATAATAAAGGAAGTAATTCAGATTGGATACTTACTGGAGAAATTAGTTTTCGACTTTATCGCAATTCACAGTTAAGTTTCACTTCTCGAACTGCAACTCTAGAATCCAGGAATTTTCTTATTGTGACCATAGTAAACATACAAATTTGGCAACAACGCATTATGGCGATCTGAGCAAGTTTCTTTTCAAAATCTATTTCCTTAAATGTAAATTAATACTTAAATAAAATGTGAAACATAACATGAAAAACGGTCAAACAATATACCTATTTCGTAATAAGACGGTTAATTTAAAATACTTTATGCATACAAATGAACATTTCGTAAAACTGAGCAATTCTAGTAAGATCTAACAGCAAGTGCCATCTTATGTGCTAATTGTAAAACGAATCAAATATTTTCTTTTATTTGTCACCTTTTTCGATATCAGGAGACACAACCAATTGAATCAGTGTCTTGTGTTGTAGTTGAAACATAACTCTATCTCATAGTACAATATTTATAATATGTAACATTTCATTACACAGTAGTTAAGGGAATGAGCTAAAAACATGTACTGACTTCCGGGTGGTGATCCACCTTAAAATTTCTATTATAATTCCATCTACCCTGAGAATGCATATTTGAATTTTAGATTTTTACTTTTCGATGCATCGTTTTGTTCGATGCATCGTTTTGTTTTCAAGTTATGGCTGTTTTTACATTTTTAAAAATATTTCCGGCTGATCATAGTGCTGAAAGGAAACATTTCTACAGCCAGGTTGGTCTGTACTTTTTGTCTAATCTTGATCTCAGGAATTATCTGTTGTCGGTATATTCTCTTTTATTATGACCTGTAAATAAAAATTTACCAGCGTATCCCCATTGAGTTGAGTTGATTTTGAGTTTAACGTCCCATTGAGCAACGAGGCTATATGAGACGTGGACGTAACGATTCAAGTGGAATTCAAACCACATGAGCTCCCGCCGGAAATAGAACCTGGATCTCCCACATCAAAGGCGTGTACGCTAACCGCTTACCAGCGTATCCCCATGTTTACATAAAGAAAATAATAATAATCAGACAGCTGTGAATTACTTTTTACTGTACAATCAGTGACAAAAGTTCTCTCTGTTTCATGAAATTATTTCGTATTTGAGCACAGTTTTCAGTAAATTAAAAAGAATGTAAATTTCTGTACGTGCCAGCTATACCATCGTTATTTCCAAAATAAATTTTACCAACCGGGAAGAGCATTTGTCGTTGATTGTATGTCGGTATGACAGTAACGGCCGGATGTCCAATCTGTGTTCATTTATCTACGATACTTGAGCTTAAAAACTGTCTAGAAATAGTTGTACGATTTGGAAATTTGAAGTCGGTCTACTTGGACACATATATGTGCTTTCTCACGCTGTGCGTCGGAAATACATTCTAGGCTTTTCTCTATTTTTTTTTCTTAACACATTGTTAGTAATTAAGCATTTATTTTTTTAGAACAAAAAATCACAATGTGTTTGATTCAAACGATTAATAACTACATATGTATGAGAAGGGACCTACAATGAACCGTCATTTAAATCTGTCCTTAGAATTATTACAATGCATATGGGAAATCCATTATTTAAATAGAAACAATAAAAAATACAAAAGTTGAGTACAGCTTTTTTTAGTAGCACAAAAAGCTTCTTAAGATTAAACAAAAGGAACAATCAAAATTTTCATTTAAATTCTACTTGTGTGTGTGTGTGTTTTTTTTTTTTATTTTTTTCGGCAACAAAAACGCCTGGGAGGAAGTAGATTGGAGCGTACCCAGAGAATGCAAGCAGGATAAATAAAACACTCATCGGTCACAGAAGACAAAAAAATTCGCACAAAAAAGATCTCACCCGACTCTCCTCTGATCCATGTTTTTTTTTTTTTTTTTTTTTTAATGTATGTCACCGTGACATACGATCGTCTCGTAAAAGAAAGACAGAAAAAAACATTTTTTTCTTTTATACTTTCGTATTACTCAGCTGCATTGCTAGTGGCTAGAATATATAAAAGCATATATAGAGATAGACGAGGGAATTTTAATAATAAATGCTATACAGGAGAGGGATTTTTTTTTATCGTTCGCTCTCTGAGTTCTGTCAACCAATCCGGTATAGGCTAGATTCTGGAAGGGTATGTGTACCATCATAGACCCACCTTCCTTCCTTCAGAAAAAAAGAAAAAAAACTTTGAAATACAAGGTCAGCAAAAAAAAAATCAGAAAACTTGTGATGAGGGGCTGTCTCTGAAGAGAAAAAAGTACAAGGATCTCATGATTAGAGAAGAATATATCGTGCATTTTTTTTATATATAAATATCCCTGTGTATGTGAACATGGGGAAGCCAAGAGGGAGGCAAATAATGTGAATAAAAAGGATTCGGCACAAAGAAATATGACCATCCCTAAAAAAAACTTAGAGGGGGCAACAGGAAATGAATGGTACCTTCATGTTTTTTTATAAATCCTTTTTTTTCGCCTGCAGATGGCATTAAGATCGTTTGAAGAGGATTGTGGGTACGGGAGCTAAACCCAGCCGATCAGGCGTCTGGGATGGGATACGTATAAAAAACTTGTCCGAGACCCACAGGTTTAGATGTATGAAAAAAAATGTGTTTAAAAAAATCGTGTGTGAGAGAGACAGACTAGAGAAACCACACTTATGCTTAACATCTGCGTCCCTGATTCTTCCGTTGCACATGAATTTATCTGTACCATAACTGCTTGTTCCTTCATCTAAAATTACACACGCACGTGCTAAATGGAACAAAAGCTGATTCCTTAATTATTATTTGAAAGAAGTATGTTCCATAATACACTTGCAAATTAGATCTTTCTTTTACAAAAAAATAGAAACAAAAAAATGTATATTGGCAATGATTCGCGTTTTAATTTTCAATAGCCAACGAACGATTCGTGTTTTAATTTTCTACACGGCATTTCTAGACGCGACATGCTCACATTATTTGCGATCATACCACATGGTCTTTCTGCACAGATACCTATTTCCGTATGAACATTATAATCGATGATTTGTGTCTTTTTTTTTTTTTCCTGTTCTGCACAGCGTCGGATATATCCTCTTTCTTAATTCTGGTGATCCTGCAAAGACTCAGATGGCCTTTTCAAATTCTACAATGCTTCTTTTCAATAATAGCAAACGTCTGGAATTCGTTTCAACCAAGAACAGAAAGGCTCTGGTGCTAGTTAGGCACCAATAGGCGTCTCGCTGAATTTCAAATAGGTGAGTTAGAAAAGCTATTGGATATTTTTTTTTTCTTTTCCCTTCTCATTTGAACATACACGTAATGCAGAACTATTGGCGGTGTTTGAATATCATGTTGTGAGTTTTTCAAAACAGAAGTTCTTAAATCAAAGTTTATGTATTTTTAATAGTGTATATTGGAATTACTGTTACACTTTATTATTGTTATTATTATCGTTATGAGTTATTTTATTTCCTCTGTAATATCCGGGAATATTAAAATAAAATTTAATTTGATTTTAATAGGAATTTTCTAAATGTTGAGATAAAAAATATATGGATTTTTAAAATCATCAGCTTGTTCTATATTGTTTCTTTAACCGCTTCTGGAAAACATGTTTTCATTGTTTACCGGCAGAATACTCGTTCTTCGCACGGTGAGAATGTTTCATTTTGGACACACCTATAAAGGTCTCAATTTAAATTTAAACGGCATCGGAAGTATCACTGTTCATCTCAGCGACCGCAAAAACTACGGATTCGACGTTAATATAAGTCATTTTCGATCATTTTTAAATATATATCAGCTTCCCCTAAGTTGCAACGTCAAAATGAAATAACAAAAACATTACAAGACCGAACCTAAACTATGTTGAAAATGTGATCGAGATCGGTCGTGTGGTTCAAGAGTTATAGCGAAACATAATGACTTTCATTTTTATATATTCTATGAAGATAATTTTCCGAACCTTTTATACGGTAATATTGTTTTCCGCTGTGCATTCGATAAACAAACAGCAGTTTTTTTTTTAAATCCACGACTATATTTGAATTTCAAATAATAGTGCTTGCTGGTGGTACAAATAAACACGGTCATGTGAAAAATCACAGGAGCTCATGTGAAAAATCACACTCTTTGCAACAGGTGTGAATTTGAATAAAACTATATTATAGCCGAATTTTGGTATATAGACGAACTGGCTGAATGCTCATTCTTACCATAGGGAAAATAGGTTTATGAAAATGATTTGAACCTTAGGACAGGCATGGGTGATGAATTTGAACTTAAACAGCATCGGAAATGTCACTATTCATCTCAACGACCTCGAAAATTATAGAGTAAATACTAAATAATTAAAATCGTTGTCGATTATGTTTACATGCTCCCTCTTCGCATACCACCCCTTCCTCCTTCCATGCCGATAATACGATAAAACTCAAAGTTAAGCAATGATCTACTCATGTACTAGAAATTACTAGAAATCGTCAAATTCGGGGCAGCGGTCCAGGAGGTAGCCGTCAAAATATCATTACATTCATTTTTCATTTATATAGAGAATACCACCCTGCCCTCCGCAAAATGGAAATTTTCAAAAACGCTGTGACACACCTTAATTTTAAAGACTTTATATGCCGAATTTTGTCTTTCTACTTGATGTGCTCGTGAGATACTGCATTTTTGTTTGGCATAACTAATATAGTGAAAACGGCATCGGAACAGCCAAAATCGGTAAAGCAGTCTAGGAAGAGTTGATGAATGCGTTCCACCGATTCAATGTTCCCCAACTCTTCCTAGACCTCTCCACCGATTCAATGCTTGCCAACTCTTCCTAGACAGCTCCATCGATTCAATGCTCGCCAACACTTCCTAGACCGCTCCACCGATTCAATGCTTGCCAACTCTTCCTAGACATCTCCATCGATTCAATGCTTGCCAACTCTTCCTAGACAGCTCCATCGATTCAATCCTCGCCAACTCTTCCTAGACCGCTCCATCGATTAAATGCTTGCCAACTCTTCCTAAACCGCTCCATCGATTAAATGCTTGCCAACTCTTCCTAAACCGCTCCATCGATTCAAGCTTGCCAATTCTTCCTAGACCGCTCCATCGATCCAATGCTCGCCAACTCCTCCTAGACCGCTCCACCGATTCAATGCTTGCCAACTCTTCCTAGACATCTCCACCGATTCAATGCTTGCCAACTCTTCCTAGACATCTCCATCGATTCAATGCTTGCCAACTCTTCCTAGACAGCTCCATCGATTCAATCCTCGCCAACTCTTCCTAAACCGCTCCATCGATTAAATGCTCGCCAACTCTTCCTAGACCGCTCCACCGATTCAATGCTTGCCAACTCTTCCTAGACATCTCCATCGATTCAATGCTTGCCAACTCTTCCTAGACAGCTCCATCGATTCAATCCTCGCCAACTCTTCCTAGACCGCTCCATCGATTAAATGCTTGCCAACTCTTCCTAAACCGCTCCATCGATTCAATCCTCGCCAACTCTTCCTAGACCGCTCCATCGATCCAATGCTCGCCAACTCTTCCTAGACCGCTCCACCGATTCAATGCTTGCCAACTCTTCCTAGACATCTCCATCGATTCAATGCTTGCCAACTCTTCCTAGACAGCTCCATCGATTCAATCCTCGCCAACTCTTCCTAAACCACTCCATCGATTAAATGCTCGCCAACTCTTCCTAGACCGCTCCACCGATTCAATGCTTGCCAACTCTTCCTAGACATCTCCATCGATTCAATGCTTGCCAACTCTTCCTAGACAGCTCCATCGATTCAATCCTCGCCAACTCTTCCTAGACCGCTCCATCGATTAAATGCTTGCCAACTCTTCCTAAACCGCTCCATCGATTCAAGCTTGCCAATTCTTCCTAGACCGCTCCATCGATCCAATGCTCGCCAACTCTTCCTAGACCGCTCCACCGATTCAATGCTTGCCAACTCTTCCTAGACATCTCCATCGATTAAATGCTTGCCAACTCTTCCTAAACCGCTCCATCGATTAAATGCTTGCCAACTCTTCCTAGACAGCTCCATCGATTCAATCCTCGCCAACTCTTCCTAAACCGCTCCATCGATTAAATGCTTGCCAACTCTTCCTAAACCGCTCCATCGATTCAAGCTTGCCAATTCTTCCTAGACCGCTCCATCGATCCAATGCTCGCCAACTCCTCCTAGACCGCTCCACCGATTCAATGCTTGCCAACTCTTCCTAGACATCTCCACCGATTCAATGCTTGCCAACTCTTCCTAGACATCTCCATCGATTCAATGCTTGCCAACTCTTCCTAGACAGCTCCATCGATTCAATCCTCGCCAACTCTTCCTAAACCGCTCCATCGATTAAATGCTCGCCAACTCTTCCTAGACCGCACCACCGATTCAATGCTTGCCAACTCTTCCTAGACATCTCCATCGATTCAATGCTTGCCAACTCTTCCTAGACAGCTCCATCGATTCAATCCTCGCCAACTCTTCCTAGACCGCTCCATCGATTAAATGCTTGCCAACTCTTCCTAAACCGCTCCATCGATTCAATCCTCGCCAACTCTTCCTAGACCGCTCCATCGATCCAATGCTCGCCAACTCTTCCTAGACCGCTCCACCGATTCAATGCTTGCCAACTCTTCCTAGACATCTCCATCGATTCAATGCTTGCCAACTCTTCCTAGACAGCTCCATCGATTCAATCCTCGCCAACTCTTCCTAGACCGCTCCATCGATTAAATGCTTGCCAACTCTTCCTAAACCGCTCCATCGATTCAATCCTCGCCAACTCTTCCTAGACCGCTCCATCGATCCAATGCTCGCCAACTCTTCCTAGACCGCTCCACCGATTCAATGCTTGCCAACTCTTCCTAAACCGCTCCATCGATTAAATGCTCGCCAACTCTTCCTAGACCGCTCCACCGATTCAATGCTTGCCAACTCTTCCTAGACATCTCCATCGATTCAATGCTTGCCAACTCTTCCTAGACAGCTCCATCGATTCAATCCTCGCCAACTCTTCCTAGACCGCTCCATCGATTAAATGCTTGCCAACTCTTCCTAAACCGCTCCATCGATTAAATGCTTGCCAACTCTTCCTAAACCGCTCCATCGATTCAAGCTTGCCAATTCTTCCTAGACCGCTCCATCGATCCAATGCTCGCCAACTCCTCCTAGACCGCTCCACCGATTCAATGCTTGCCAACTCTTCCTAGACATCTCCACCGATTCAATGCTTGCCAACTCTTCCTAGACATCTCCATCGATTCAATGCTTGCCAACTCTTCCTAGACAGCTCCATCGATTCAATCCTCGCCAACTCTTCCTAAACCGCTCCATCGATTAAATGCTCGCCAACTCTTCCTAGACCGCTCCACCGATTCAATGCTTGCCAACTCTTCCTAGACATCTCCATCGATTCAATGCTTGCCAACTCTTCCTAGACAGCTCCATCGATTCAATCCTCGCCAACTCTTCCTAGACCGCTCCATCGATTAAATGCTTGCCAACTCTTCCTAAACCGCTCCATCGATTCAATCCTCGCCAACTCTTCCTAGACCGCTCCATCGATCCAATGCTCGCCAACTCTTCCTAGACCGCTCCACCGATTCAATGCTTGCCAACTCTTCCTAGACATCTCCATCGATTCAATGCTTGCCAACTCTTCCTAGACAGCTCCATCGATTCAATCCTCGCCAACTCTTCCTAAACCACTCCATCGATTAAATGCTCGCCAACTCTTCCTAGACCGCTCCACCGATTCAATGCTTGCCAACTCTTCCTAGACATCTCCATCGATTCAATGCTTGCCAACTCTTCCTAGACAGCTCCATCGATTCAATCCTCGCCAACTCTTCCTAGACCGCTCCATCGATTAAATGCTTGCCAACTCTTCCTAAACCGCTCCATCGATTCAAGCTTGCCAATTCTTCCTAGACCGCTCCATCGATCCAATGCTCGCCAACTCTTCCTAGACCGCTCCACCGATTCAATGCTTGCCAACTCTTCCTAGACATCTCCATCGATTAAATGCTTGCCAACTCTTCCTAAACCGCTCCATCGATTAAATGCTTGCCAACTCTTCCTAGACAGCTCCATCGATTCAATCCTCGCCAACTCTTCCTAAACCGCTCCATCGATTAAATGCTTGCCAACTCTTCCTAAACCGCTCCATCGATTCAAGCTTGCCAATTCTTCCTAGACCGCTCCATCGATCCAATGCTCGCCAACTCCTCCTAGACCGCTCCACCGATTCAATGCTTGCCAACTCTTCCTAGACATCTCCACCGATTCAATGCTTGCCAACTCTTCCTAGACATCTCCATCGATTCAATGCTTGCCAACTCTTCCTAGACAGCTCCATCGATTCAATCCTCGCCAACTCTTCCTAAACCGCTCCATCGATTAAATGCTCGCCAACTCTTCCTAGACCGCACCACCGATTCAATGCTTGCCAACTCTTCCTAGACATCTCCATCGATTCAATGCTTGCCAACTCTTCCTAGACAGCTCCATCGATTCAATCCTCGCCAACTCTTCCTAGACCGCTCCATCGATTAAATGCTTGCCAACTCTTCCTAAACCGCTCCATCGATTCAATCCTCGCCAACTCTTCCTAGACCGCTCCATCGATCCAATGCTCGCCAACTCTTCCTAGACCGCTCCACCGATTCAATGCTTGCCAACTCTTCCTAGACATCTCCATCGATTCAATGCTTGCCAACTCTTCCTAGACAGCTCCATCGATTCAATCCTCGCCAACTCTTCCTAGACCGCTCCATCGATTAAATGCTTGCCAACTCTTCCTAAACCGCTCCATCGATTCAATCCTCGCCAACTCTTCCTAGACCGCTCCATCGATCCAATGCTCGCCAACTCTTCCTAGACCGCTCCACCGATTCAATGCTTGCCAACTCTTCCTAAACCGCTCCATCGATTAAATGCTCGCCAACTCTTCCTAGACCGCTCCACCGATTCAATGCTTGCCAACTCTTCCTAAACCGCTCCATCGATTAAATGCTTGCCAACTCTTCCTAGACAGCTCCATCGATTCAATCCTCGCCAACTCTTCCTAAACCGCTCCATCGATTAAATGCTTGCCAACTCTTCCTAAACCGCTCCATCGATTCAAGCTTGCCAATTCTTCCTAGACCGCTCCATCGATCCAATGCTCGCCAACTCCTCCTAGACCGCTCCACCGATTCAATGCTTGCCAACTCTTCCTAGACATCTCCACCGATTCAATGCTTGCCAACTCTTCCTAGACATCTCCATCGATTCAATGCTTGCCAACTCTTCCTAGACAGCTCCATCGATTCAATCCTCGCCAACTCTTCCTAAACCGCTCCATCGATTAAATGCTCGCCAACTCTTCCTAGACCGCACCACCGATTCAATGCTTGCCAACTCTTCCTAGACATCTCCATCGATTCAATGCTTGCCAACTCTTCCTAGACAGCTCCATCGATTCAATCCTCGCCAACTCTTCCTAGACCGCTCCATCGATTAAATGCTTGCCAACTCTTCCTAAACCGCTCCATCGATTCAATCCTCGCCAACTCTTCCTAGACCGCTCCATCGATCCAATGCTCGCCAACTCTTCCTAGACCGCTCCACCGATTCAATGCTTGCCAACTCTTCCTAGACATCTCCATCGATTCAATGCTTGCCAACTCTTCCTAGACAGCTCCATCGATTCAATCCTCGCCAACTCTTCCTAAACCGCTCCATCGATTAAATGCTTGCCAACTCTTCCTAGACCGCTCCACCGATTCAATGCTTGCCAACTCTTCCTAGACATCTCCATCGATTCAATGCTTGCCAACTCTTCCTAGACAGCTCCATCGATTCAATCCTCGCCAACTCTTCCTAAACCGCTCCATCGATTAAATGCTCGCCAACTCTTCCTAGACCGCTCCACCGATTCAATGCTTGCCAACTCTTCCTAGACATCTCCATCGATTCAATGCTTGCCAACTCTTCCTAGACAGCTCCATCGATTCAATCCTCGCCAACTCTTCCTAGACCGCTCCATCGATTAAATGCTTGCCAACTCTTCCTAAACCGCTCCATCGATTCAAGCTTGCCAATTCTTCCTAGACCGCTCCATCGATCCAATGCTCGCCAACTCTTCCTAGACCGCTCCACCGATTCAATGCTTGCCAACTCTTCCTAGACATCTCCATCGATTCAATGCTTGCCAACTCTTCCTAGACAGCTCCATCGATTCAATCCTCGCCAACTCTTCCTAGACCGCTCCATCGATTAAATGCTTGCCAACTCTTCCTAAACCGCTCCATCGATTCAAGCTTGCCAATTCTTCCTAGACCGCTCCATCGATCCAATGCTCGCCAACTCTTCCTAGACCGCTCCACCGATTCAATGCTTGCCAACTCTTCCTAGACATCTCCATCGATTCAATGCTTGCCAACTCTTCCTAGACAGCTCCATCGATTCAATGCTTGCCAACTCTTCCTAGACAGCTCCATCGATTCAATCCTCGCCAACTCTTCCTAGACCGCTCCATCGATTAAATGCTTGCCAACTCTTCCTAAACCGCTCCATCGATTCAAGCTTGCCAATTCTTCCTAGACCGCTCCATCGATCCAATGCTCGCCAACTCTTCCTAGACCGCTCCACCGATTCAATGCTTGCCAACTCTTCCTAGACATCTCCATCGATTCAATGCTTGCCAACTCTTCCTAGACATCTCCATCGATTCAATGCTTGCCAACTCTTCCTAGACTGCTCCATCGATTCAATCCTCGCCAACTCTTCCTAGACCGCTCCATCGATTAAATGCTTGCCAACTCTTCCTAAACCGCTCCATCGATTCAAGCTTGCCAATTCTTCCTAGACCGCTCCATCGATCCAATGCTCGCCAACTCTTCCTAGACCGCTCCACCGATTCAATGCTTGCCAACTCTTCCTAGACATCTCCATCGATTCAATGCTTGCCAACTCTTCCTAGACAGCTCCATCGATTCAATCCTCGCCAACTCTTCCTAGACCGCTCCATCGATTAAATGCTTGCCAACTCTTCCTAGACCGCTCCACCGATTCAATGCTTGCCAACTCTTCCTAGACATCTCCATCGATTCAATGCTTGCCAACTCTTCCTAGACAGCTCCATCGATTCAATCCTCGCCAACTCTTCCTAAACCGCTCCATCGATTAAATGCTCGCCAACTCTTCCTAGACCGCTCCACCGATTCAATGCTTGCCAACTCTTCCTAGACATCTCCATCGATTCAATGCTTGCCAACTCTTCCTAGACATCTCCATCGATTCAATGCTTGCCAACTCTTCCTAGACATCTCCATCGATTCAATGCTTGCCAACTCTTTCTAGACATCTCCATCGATTCAATGCTTGCCAGTCTTCCTAGACAGCTCCATCGATTCAATCCTCGCCAACTCTTCCTAAACCGCTCCATCGATTAAATGCTCGCCAACTCTTCCTAGACCGCTCCACCGATTCAAGCTTGCCAATTCTTCCTAGACATCTCCATCGATTCAATGCTTGCCAACTCTTCCTAGACAGCTCCATCGATTCAATCCTCGCCAACTCTTCCTAGACCGCTCCATCGATTAAATGCTTGCCAACTCTTCCTAAACCGCTCCATCGATTCAAGCTTGCCAATTCTTCCTAGACCGCTCCATCGATCCAATGCTCGCCAACTCTTCCTAGACCGCTCCACCGATTCAATGCTTGCCAACTCTTCCTAGACATCTCCATCGATTCAATGCTTGCCAACTCTTCCTAGACAGCTCCATCGATTCAATCCTCGCCAACTCTTCCTAGACCGCTCCATCGATTAAATGCTTGCCAACTCTTCCTAAACCGCTCCATCGATTCAAGCTTGCCAATTCTTCCTAGACCGCTCCATCGATCCAATGCTCGCCAACTCTTCCTAGACCGCTCCACCGATTCAATGCTTGCCAACTCTTCCTAGACATCTCCATCGATTCAATGCTTGCCAACTCTTCCTAGACAGCTCCATCGATTCAATCCTCGCCAACTCTTCCTAGACCGCTCCATCGATTAAATGCTTGCCAACTCTTCCTAAACCGCTCCATCGATTCAAGCTTGCCAATTCTTCCTAGACCGCTCCATCGATCCAATGCTCGCCAACTCTTCCTAGACCGCTCCACCGATTCAATGCTTGCCAACTCTTCCTAGACATCTCCATCGATTCAATGCTTGCCAACTCTTCCTAGACAGCTCCATCGATTCAATCCTCGCCAACTCTTCCTAGACCGCTCCATCGATTAAATGCTTGCCAACTCTTCCTAGACCGCTCCACCGATTCAATGCTTGCCAACTCTTCCTAGACATCTCCATCGATTCAATGCTTGCCAACTCTTCCTAGACAGCTCCATCGATTCAATCCTCGCCAACTCTTCCTAAACCGCTCCATCGATTAAATGCTCGCCAACTCTTCCTAGACCGCTCCACCGATTCAATGCTTGCCAACTCTTCCTAGACATCTCCATCGATTCAATGCTTGCCAACTCTTCCTAGACAGCTCCATCGATTCAATCCTCGCCAACTCTTCCTAGACCGCTCCATCGATTAAATGCTTGCCAACTCTTCCTAAACCGCTCCATCGATTCAAGCTTGCCAATTCTTCCTAGACCGCTCCATCGATCCAATGCTCGCCAACTCTTCCTAGACCGCTCCACCGATTCAATGCTTGCCAACTCTTCCTAGACATCTCCACCGATTCAATGCTTGCCAACTCTTCCTAGACATCTCCATCGATTCAATGCTTGCCAACTCTTCCTAGACCGCTCCATCGATTCAATCCTCGCCAACTCTTCCTAAACCGCTCCATCGATTAAATGCTCGCCAACTCTTCCTAGACCGCTCCATCGATTAAATGCTTGCCAACTCTTCCTAAACCGCTCCATCGATTCAATCCTCGCCAACTCTTCCTAGACCGCTCCATCGATCCAATGCTCGCCAACTCTTCCTAGACCGCTCCACCGATTCAATGCTTGCCAACTCTTCCTAGACATCTCCATCGATTCAATGCTTGCCAACTCTTCCTAGACAGCTCCATCGATTCAATCCTCGCCAACTCTTCCTAGACCGCTCCATCGATTAAATGCTTGCCAACTCTTCCTAAACCGCTCCATCGATTCAATCCTCGCCAACTCTTCCTAGACCGCTCCATCGATCCAATGCTTGCCAACTCTTCCTAGACAGCTCCATCGATTCAATCCTCGCCAACTCTTCCTAAACCGCTCCATCGATTAAATGCTCGCCAACTCTTCCTAGACCGCTCCACCGATTCAATGCTTGCCAACTCTTCCTAGACATCTCCATCGATTCAATGCTTGCCAACTCTTCCTAGACAGCTCCATCGATTCAATCCTCGCCAACTCTTCCTAGACCGCTCCATCGATTAAATGCTTGCCAACTCTTCCTAAACCGCTCCATCGATTAAATGCTCGCCTACTCTTCCTAGACCGCTCCATCGATTAAATGCTTGCCAACTCTTCCTAAACCGCTCCATCGATTCAATCCTCGCCAACTCTTCCTAGACCGCTCCATCGATCCAATGCTCGCCAACTCTTCCTAGACCGCTCCACCGATTCAATGCTTGCCAACTCTTCCTAGACATCTCCATCGATTCAATGCTTGCCAACTCTTCCTAAACCGCTCCATCGATTCAAGCTTGCCAATTCTTCCTAGACCGCTCCATCGATCCAATGCTTGCCAACTCTTCCTAGACCGCTCCATCGATCCAATGCTCGCCAACTCTTCCTAGACAGCTCCATCGATTCAATGCTTGCCAACTCTTCCTAGACATCTCCATCGATTCAATGCTTGCCAACTCTTCCTAGACAGCTCCATCGATTCAATCCTCGCCAACTCTTCCTAGACCGCTCCATCGATTAAATGCTTGCCAACTCTTCCTAAACCGCTCCATCGATTCAAGCTTGCCAACTCTTCCTAGACAGCTCCATCGATTCAATGCTTGCCAACTCTTCCTAGACCGCTCCACCGATTCAATGCTTGCCAACTCTTCCTAGACATCTCCATCGATTCAATGCTTGCCAACTTTTCCTAGACCGCTCCATCGATTCAATGCTTGCCAACTTTTCCTAGACCGCTCCGCCGATTTTGACGATTAATCGGTTTCGGTTTCTGTTAGTATTTTTGCATTTATACCTCTCGACACATGGACCGAGTCATTGTGCTCACAAGACCTTGCGTACTTTCCTTCTTTATAGCATAGTTCAGAAGCCTAATAAATTCGCTACGATAGCCAGATGTCAGAATTATCCGAAGAACTAAAAACGTGTAGAAACGTACCTTTTGTAAATTCCGCTTTCTGAACTTCTACAGAGCTGTGTGAGGGACAAACAACATACTATTGCTTAATTCCCAAAGAAAAAAAAATCATGCTTAAAAAAAACACTTTCAAAATTCATATTACTAAAAAGATGATTGAAAATTCGGCTGAAATCAAACGACCAGTAATAACAATACTATCGATAATAATAATACTTTGTGTCAGTTTTAAAGACAAGATTTCTTTCTTACTTGGTTTATAATATTATTGAATTTAATATGCATGTATTCAATAATGTACAAAGAAAGCCATTAAGGAGGACTAAGTTCAGGGCGATTTATTTTATAACTTATCTTGATATGGTAAATTGTAATTTTTTTTTTCGTATTATCTTGCAGAATTGGGAGTGGAGTTTAAACCTGGTAATCCCGTTTGCACACGTCACTGTATGTATGTATATTGATTATACAAGTTTACCTAAAGATAGAAACACATACATATATTTGGAAATTTCCAGTAGCTTGGTGACAATGGTTATGCTCCTTACTTTAACTTAGCGAGGTTCTTACGAATCTAAAGACCAGTGACGTCAACCTGAAACATTATAAAATCCCATCTCGAGGGGGCGAAAGTCCTATTTTGCCTCTGAATTACAAATGTTATATTATTACAAATATGTTATGTAATATGAAAATGAAACTTTTTGGATTGGTAACTTTTACAAGATCTGAATGAATTATCTTCTATCTTTATGAACTAATTTATGAATAAACGTTGCCTTAATTAAAAACAAATATTTTTTGTTGGAAAAAGTACACTGTCTATACCGTAAATTTGTGCCGTCATCTCTACTGCCCGTAGCGATACTGGAAAAAACTTCGTTCTCCTCATATTTTGTGAGGAACATCCTGAAAGTTGATTGTTTGTGGTTGGTATTCTACCTTCTTCTTTCATTTATTTGTTTATTTGTCATTTCTTAAGTAGCCGAGCACAAATTGTGTTCTTCGCTTTTTTTTTTTTTTTTTTTTTTTTTTTTTTAACCATCGTATATGATTAACTCACCTCAGAAACAGCTTCCGTACTAGCATATACTTTCCCAACAGCAAAGGAAAGATTCCGTGCAAAGATTGCGAATTTGACAGTCAATTGATTTTGTGTTTATTGATGACTCATTATGTCTACTTTTCGTCCGTTTGCCTCTGAATTACCCATGTTATATTATTACAAATATGTTATGTAATATGAAAATGAAACTTTTTGGATTGGTAACTTTTACAAGATCTGAATGAATTATCTTCTATCTTTATGAACTAATTTATGAATAAACGTTGCCTTAATTAAAAACAAATATTTTTTGTTGGAAAAAGTACAATGTCTTTACAGCAAATTTGTGCCGTCATCTCTACTGCTCGTAGCGATACTGGAAAAAAACTTCGTTCTCCTCATATTTTGTGAGGAACATCCTGAAAGTTGATTGTTTTTGGTTGGTATTCTACCTTCTTCTTTCATTTATTTGTTTATTTGTCATTTCTTAAGTAGCCGAGCACAAATTGTGTTCTTCGCGCTTTTTTTTTTTTTTTAAACCATCGCATATGATTAACTCACCTCAGAAACAGCTTCCGTACTAGCATGTACTTTCATAACAGCAAAGGAAAGATTCCGTGCAAAGACTGCGAATTTGACAGTCAATTGATTTTGTGTTTATTGATGACTCATTATTATTATTATTATTATTATTATTATTATTATTATTATTATTATTATTATTATTATTATTATTATTATTATTATTATTATTATTACCTATAATGTTATTATTACCTATTATTACCTATTATGTCTACTTTTCGTCCGTAGAGAATTTTCAGTTGAGTTGATTTTGAGTTTAACGTCTCTTTCAGCAGTGATGCTATATGAGATGGAACCTACTGATTAACGTGGAATCCGAACCACATGAGCTTCTGCCGGGAAACGAATCCGGGTCTCCGACGCCAAAGGCGCATACGCTAACCACTTAGCCACGAAGGAGCCCGTAGAGAATTTTGTTAACGTGGATATTATATACGTCTGCTTATATGAAAAATCCCATATATGTTGTCCTTTTTCCCTTTTTGAAATATGTCCAAAAAAAATACTAGGAAATGGGATTTTCCCCACAGGTTGGCATCACTGCTAATGACTAACAGGAAAGAGAAAGTTACAACTTATGAAAAAAAAAAGAAAGAAAAGAAAAAGAAACCTGCGTCACCATTTTTAGATGGGCTGTGAGACAATAATGTTTCTTTGACATGTTGATCGAAGAACTGTCTCATAATTTTCTGTTCCACTAGGGATCGATCTAAGTGGTGATCCTAACAGAGAAGCATTGATTTCTCTGAGCCACAGTGAGGGCTATAGTTTTTCTGAAACAATGATTTTAGCTGTAGGCTCGGCCCTAAATCTTGGCTAATTGGTGAGAAGAATGAATGATTTCCTTTGATTTAAATGCAGATCATAGTTTTTTCTCATTTTTTTTAAGGCGTGTAAACAGAAGAAGCCTAAATGATGGCTTATGGGATAAGTGATTCTCATTTTGAATGATTCTGACTGATGACCAGTTGACTCCAGACTGCTTAATAAATATCATAATTTTTTGTGGATTTTGACTGACTGATTTTTTTTTTTTTTTAATCCTGTTCAAGTGGGAATAGGATGTGTTACTTCAGGGATACCTGGGTGATGGTTTTCTCTTTAGAGAGAGAGAAAAAAATCTCTATGGATACTAATGAAATGATAATTCACTACGGACATTCTTCTCTTTGCTGATTGTAAAGAGAAATCTCTTCTACAAACGATGCACTACGACTTCCAAAAATTTTTGTTAAACTTATTGACTAGAGTGCGACTTAGAATGTAAAACAACCGTAAATCTTAGTGTTTGTTTGAAGAAAAATACAATTTATCACAGATATTGTATTAATAACAGTCCTATCGAAAGAGTTGCGACAGATAAAGACTTCGGAGAACTGTTCGATGAGAAACTTACGTTTGCTGATCACATAACATTTACTGTTAAGAGTGCTATGAGAATACTGGATATTCTTTACAGATTTACTGAAATTCGAGATCGCAAATCACTCAGTATTTTTTTTTTCAAAGCTTTTGTATATCCTAAAATTGAACGTAACTCACTGATGCGGAATATAGCCCGTGCATCAAACTTATCCCGTTTTGAATGTTCTTAACTTTTTTTTTCTCGCCATTGTGAAACAAACAGTAATTTAAGTGCTCAGCCTTAGTAAAGCACAACTCCTAAACAAACTTAATATTTAGACTCCAAATATTCGACGCATGGTGGCAGACCTGCTGTTTCTCCATAAAATTATCAATGGAAAAATTGATTCCGAGTTGTTGGTTTCTGTTCTCAATTTTCGTGTACTTTCTCGCCTTACCCGCAGTCATACGTTACTAACATGTGTAACACCTAGACTATCAATTAAGTACACAACGTTCCTTATACTTCAGGCTGGCATCATTGTATAATAGTTTATCGTCAGATGTTGATAATTTTGATTCTGATAATCATTTTAGAAACAAATTAAAGTCTCTATAAACGTGATATTTATTTTATATATATTATTGTTGTTTCTTGTATACTTTGTTACACTGTTTCAGTGTAAAATGGACGTAGATCTCTATCTAAAACATTTATAAATAAATAATAAAGAACTAAGTTATTTTTATTTTTTAATGAAGGCAACCTAAAGCCAGGCTTACGCAAGTGTTGGCCGAATCAAAACTGTGATCGAAGTGGCGACCAAGTAGGTTTCGTTAGGGATGTGTAATATTAAGAGTCTTCATCCCGGCGAAATTAAAATACCGCTAATTTTACAGTAATTATGTGATATCTTCAAATAGATAAAAGATAATCGAAATATGAAACAAGAGCGCCTTAGCCAATATTATTTTACATGAGAAACCGTTATCACGACTCATTTATCTGCTTTCGATTTCGAGCCATTTTGAAAATCGGCATTTATTTTCGCGTTTCTAAACAGCTGAAAACGGAAAGCCACTAGGTGACTTGTGATAACGGTACCTCACGCAAAATAATATTGTCTAGGACGCTCTTGTTTCATATTTCAATTATCTTTTATCTATTTGAAGATATCACATAAATACTGTAAAATTAACGGTATTTTAATTTCGCCGGGTTAAAGACTCTTAAGGGATGATGACATACATGAAAGGTGAAAGACGTGAGCAACCTGGAATCAACAACCAATAATGTTTTTTTTAGGACATTTTTATAATTAAAAATAATTAAAACCCTGTTCAGATTATCCTTATTATAAAACCGAAATATATTAGTCTGTAAGCAACGCTAACATGTAAACTTCAATAATAATAATAATAATAATAATAATAATAATAATAATAATAATAATAATAATAATAATAATAATAATAATAATAATAATAATAATAATAATAGGCCTAGAAGAAGAAGAAGAATTGCAGGTTGCATAAACATCAAGGCGAAAATACTCAAATGTTCTTAATTTGTATTATAAATCCAAGACTCATCTCTCAGTCACGCCAATAGTTCACAGTTAGGCTAATACTTGTCATTAGCTGCACTGCGTGCTACTTCCCGCCAAGAGCAGGAGAATCAGACGAGAAATGAAGTGAAATCTTTCAGTTTAACGTCCGACGATTATGTCATTTAGGCTAAGGGAGACGTATGATTAAGGCAAGTGAATGATGATGGAAAAATTGGTGGAATGAGAATATAAGAGGAGATGGAACTACCCTGAGAAAACTCACAGACACGATTTATCCACAACAAATATACTTATGCGGGGATCCTACCAGGGACTCCACGTACCAGAGGTAAGCGCTCTACCACTGAGCAAGGGCGCCGATCCTTCGGGACCAGAGGGGCCCGGGGCCCCTAAAGCTCACGTGGGCCCCCTCATTACATTTGAGAATATACAATATTTGGCATAATTTGAATGCAATTTGTCTTAAAAATCCTCATATATATGCTGTCTGCATCTGCATGTCCCTACCCCTCCCCCCCAAATTTACAGAGAAATCGGCGCCCTTGCCACTGAGCCACCATGTCCCCCAGTTTGCAGACGAGCCGAAGGCTTTTGGGAAGAAGATACAACCATTAATGAATAAAAATAATTAAAACCCTGTACAGATTAAGTTCTTTAATTTAGAAGAAAAATATTAAACTTGTCGCTCAAAATTAAATTTAAGTAGTTACGAGTCTTCATCCCGGCGAAATTAAAATACCGCTAATTTTACAGTAATTATGTGATATCTTCAAATAGATAAAAGATAATCGAAATGTGGAACAAGAGCGCCCTAGACAATATTATTTTATATGAGAAACCGTTATCACGACTCACTTATCTGCTTTCGATTTCGAGCCATTTTGAAAATCGGCATTTATTTTCGCGTTTCTAAACAGCTGAAAACGGAAAGCCACTAGGTGACTTGTGATAACGGTACCTCACGCAAAATAATATTGTCTAGGGCGCTCTTGTTCCATATTTCAATTATCTTTTATCTATTTGAAGATATCACATAATTACTGTAAAATTAGTGGTATTTTAATTTCGCCGGGATGAAGACTCTTAAGTGTTTGCATATTTAAACCTCAACTATAGGAGATAAAGAAGAATAGTAATAAAGGAAAGAGGAAAGGCAACACAATGAGAGATGAATAATATATGGCGTAGAATGAATGAAACATCCCTTAGACGAATTGAGCCAACAAAAGAATCTGAACTTCGTAGGCTCTGTTCGGATCGAAAAGTAACACCAGATAGTACATCCCTGAATTATGGCGTGGAAATGAATTTCCAGAACACATTTGTCAACACTGAGGTTTATTTTAAAACCTGAGTTATTTTAGTGTTGTATCTTGAATGCATTGTAACGTGTCTTCCGATATGTGTAACGCATTTAACTTCTTAGGAACGTGATAAATGAAGAGAGAGATAAGAAAATAAATGGAGGACGCAAAAAATACTTCTTCCAACTCTAAATTGATATTCGGTATAAAGTAGTGGTTCTCAACCTATTTCCTATCACGACCCCCATTTTATCAGATCCCCTTGCCAGTGACTCCCTTATAATTTCTGCTTTGTAACACTCTTGTGTGGGATTTATAATATACCTCTTGCGGAGATATCACGATATCCAAATATTTCTATAATAGTAGAATCTATTTCTTGTATATAGTGGGTACAGTAACTCCCCTAAAAGCGAATGGATTAAAACCAAATTTGGTCAGTTCATTCATATTACAAATATTGAATCCGATCCGTCATACTGTTTCAAACTGGATGCCGTTTGAAAATTTTAAAACTTTATAACTCCCTTAATTTTGGGTTATATGATTTAAAAAAATAAAGTGATTTCTAATATTGGTTTAAAAAATTGTCAAGCAGTTGTTTAAAAAAAAATATTCAGTATTTTAAATGACTTGATAATGTGCGTCACGAAGATTGAACTGAACATTGCGCACTAATGAAATACCATCATGCTCAGGTATCTCATTAGCTTTCAATTTTAAGTGTATTTCAATATGCAGGTTTTGTGGCATTTGTATTTTTCTGTTATTTCAATATGTAAATCTCATTAGTTTCATATCGTACCTCTTTCATTTAAATTGATTTTTAAACAACTCTGCATCTGTTGAAAATGTTTAGTAGGCCTATTTTTTGTTGTTCCTAGCAGTATGTATAAAAATAACAAAAATGTTTATCAGAACAAAATTAAAAATAATATTGAAAAAACATTTCCGGTATTAGATTGTAATTTTCTTATGACACTTATAATAATAATTTATTTTTAATTCTATTAACAATGATTTACAATAATTTATATTAAGCATATTGCAAAATATAATTATATTTTATCCTTTTCTATGAAAACTTCACAATACGAAGTTATGCAAAGCAGTGATATGCTTCATAACATGGAAACAAATAATCACAGTGAAAAACATGAAGAAGAAGAAGAAGAAGAAGAGGTCTAAACAAAAAAGATATATCATTGATTCAATATAAACTTAAAGATTAAAATATTGTGTGATTAAACATTTAGAACAGCTATAAACATAGTCAACATTTTAAAATTCTAATGATATTTCTCTCTTCCGCTTATCTTCACGATCCTCATGAAACCTCTCACGACCCCCAGGTTGAGAAACCCTGCTGTAAAGAAACAGAAACAGTCGCAAACCATGAGACCATTTTAACCAAAATGTTTACAAATATATGGAATGAGGAAAAACATTTAGAAGAAAGGCGGCCACGACTTTTATTCAAAGATTTATATAGTTAGGATATTATCAATCCCAGTATTTGGCTGGTGGAATTAAGAATGAAAAAAAAAAAAAAAACAGTGTGGATAACAACAGTAGAATTCGAACCGAAAAAAAAATCGATTGCCAAGAAAAGTCTATGAAATAATATGAAATATACAGGTCAAAACAACAACGACAACATTTGGGAAGTGGATTCCTGACACCAAGATAAGACAAAAAGTATAGACCAACCTGAGGGCACAAATACTTCCTTTCGGAATTACAGGCTGCCGAAAATATGAAAAAATGTATTTTGAAGGTCCAAAATACATGGCACCTATCGTAGTCGGGTGAAGACTTTACTTAGGAACTAATATGTACGCTATCCAAAAATGAATGTTTCAGAATCCTAAGGTACTTCTGCAACAATTTTTATAGAGGTAGTTTGACTACGGGCATATAATTTGAACTACTCATCAACTACCTCTATAAAAATTGTTGCGGAAGTGCCGCAGGATTCTGGAACATGGATATTAGGACAGGGCACATACTAGTTCTTAAGTGAAGTCTTGACGCGACTACGATAGGTCCCATAGTATTGGACATATGGACCTTTAAAGTTCATTTTTTCAAGTTTTCGGCAGCCTATAACTTCGAAAGTAAGGAAGCATTTGTGCACCCAGGTTGGTCTATACTTTTTGTCTTATCTTGGTGTCAGGAATTACCACCCAAAAGCTGAGTTTAATTTTCTGGAAATTTGGTTTGGGTATTTCAAATTACTTAGCAATCTATAATAATGAAGAGTAATATGAGTAGTAAGTGAGATATACTAAGGATATAGCATATTCCATACCAGTGAAACATAATTTCCATCATGTTATGCTAGCCTTTTCCATCCCGTTGTTCTTCATCTTGACGGTGTCAGATTTCCAGCACGTTCCTCATGATACTTTTCTCAAAAACGAAAAGCTAATATTTTTTTTTGATTAAAAATTAAAATTTTCAGGCATTTTTGCTGCATATTACTTGCAATAGCAATAATTTAAGGAAATTTGTTTGTAATATGTACTGTACTACTTAAGAATATTGGGAAACCTTCGGAAATAAATATTAGATCTCAATGTTCGTTTAATATAACTTTAAATAATAAAATAAATTATTTAATTGAAATTTCATGGCTAGACTTTGTAGATCAAAAGAAGAACCAATAAAAACAAGTGATTAATTATGGAACAATAGATACATTACAATTTTAAATAAAACGAGATAGTAATGAGAAAATCCGAGCACACAGTCTTGTCTACTATAAACGTATATTACTCGGAATCCAACCAAAAATTCTTTCTCATCAGGTATGAGCAGTGGCAGATTTAGCCGAGGCAGAGGGGCCTAGGCCTCCCAGTTTTTTGAGTAACAAAAATTTAAGCTATTATTTATATATATTTTGAAAGTTTATACGTAGTAAATTCATGATATGCTTATCATAATCTGGGTTCTGGGTACACCCCCAGTTTTTACGTTCTAGATCAGCCACTGCCGGTCTATCGCCAAGCCACGATGATCCGATCATCAATGTATTTGATTTAACTTTATGGTAGTTAATATGTCATTAACCCTTTATTTGGCACTGTTGCTCTCAAGCAATATCGCATTCTATCGCGTTATCCACACGAATTATAACTTCAGTAATCATTTAATTGGCATTATTGCTTTCATACAATATTCATATACATGATATGCGGGTCGCATTTTTTGATACTTCTAATCTTCGTCAACAGAGTACAATCAAATTTAGTATTGTAGAAGCTTTGTCTCCTACGTTCCACGAAAGTTCTTTTTTATTTGTTTTTTTTTATTTGTGGTTTCTTCCTCTGTAAGAAAATATTTAAACGAAACTGCTGCTAATTACTGAGAGTATTCTTATGATATTTGACCATAAGAGGGCAACGCTGTTCAGTGGCCACACATAAGACCTATTTTATAGCAATATTGCTTTGAAATAAACACCCTGTATTTTGTAACCAAAGTACAAAAAATACTTTAAAAATCACGAAATCATGATCAGGAAGACATGGTTCAACCATAAAAACAAACTAAATATTTTAATGGTACTGCTATCAATGCTTGCCAATTAAAGGGTTATTTTGTTTTATTTGTATCATTATCATCATCATCGACATATATTTTTTCCCATTTAACATTTAACATCGACATATGTTTTTAAGCAAAATCGCTTTAAATTCTTGTATGTGCCGTTTCTCAAGTGTAAATCTTCTAATCCACACATTTCTCCTGTAATTTTTCGTGGATCTACCTGAGAGACTCTTGTAGCTGAGAGATCAGGAAAATAATTTTCTATCAATTTTCTTAGGAACTAATTATAACTCATAGTCTGTAAATCATTCTCTCTCTTTTTTTTTAAAAAAAAGACAAAACAGAAACAAACAAACAAAAAAAAACGAAATTATTAAAGCAAGAATGGAAAAAATAAGCACTTAATTAATCTTTCTTTGCCTATTAAAAACAGATAAATGAAAGCAGATATCGAGCACAGGAAGATAATACATCGTAATTAGAGCCATTCGTCTTAGTATAAATACTAATCAATGTCTTCCGTGACACGATTCGCGAATTACCCATCTCGTAAAACATCCAGAAAAGAAAAAAAACTAAGCTCGTGCTTTAAAAACAAAAAAGAAAAGAAAAATGAACTCTTGCTTCCATTGCACGCTCTTCTCCTTTGCGTTATATAACCCGTTGAAGCCATAAAACATTTTTGGTTGCATAACACACAGGGTGCAATAATAGCCTTTCTGGCTCTTGGGTTTATGCGTTCAATGTGCGAAAAGTCATTGCAGAGAAACTGTTTGTTAAGGAATACCTGCTTTCTATTATGATTCTTCTTTTGTTTTTTTAACATTTAATAAAGTGCCAACCAACCACAAGTAGATTTTTATTTCAGTAAAAGTCAGGCATTATTTCGCTTCATGTAAAAATGATTTTATATTTTTGTTCTCTTTTTATTTCTTTTTTAAGCACCTTTTTGCAGTATAATGTAATGTATTTACCATCTCTCTCTCTATCTTTCGAACATTTTGTTGACTACTGTAGGTAAAGCAGGATTAAAGACAATGGTAGCTGAAATGAAGATAATAGAAGCAGGAAGAAATAAACTTGAACAGGTGAACGGTTTAATAGAAGTTCCTTAATTAGTGCTTAATATCCTTTTCAGCACCAAGGGTGTATGAAATGTGGACCTACTGTTAAATGTGGGGTCCAAACCACATAAGCTCCCACCGGGGATCGAACCCGGGTCTCCCGCGCCAAAGACTCTCACGGTAACCATAGGGAACTCTCAGTTTCTAGAACTGTGTCATGAAGAACGTATGGTGGCAAGAAAAAGAACGACATTTGTTCTAATTTGATTTTGAGTTGAGCGTCCCGTTCAGCAGCGAGGCTATATGAGATATGGACCTACAGTTTTAACGTGGAATCCACATCACATGAGCTCCGCCGAAAATCGAACCCGGCTCGCCCATACCAAAGGCACGTACGCTTACCGCTTAGCCACGAGGGAACTCAAGAGGCTATATTTGGTGGACGTTCATTAAAACAGAAAATTCCTGCAACGAGGCTAGGCAAAGACCGTGGTGAATGAAAGCTTCTCAGTTTGCTGTAAGAGAACAGTCCATAATGGCAGAATATACATGATAATGATGATGACGTAGTATTATTAGTAAAAAGGTAAAGTGTAAATGTGGAATAAAAACTACAGTACGAATGGCGAAAGAACTCATTGCATTCTACTATATCATTGATGCTTATGTGTTCTCTGCTTCTTCCAATTTCTTAAAAAAAAAAAAAAAAAAAAAAGTCCTCTCTGTCAAATAAAATATTAATTTTAAGAAATACTAATACTATCGTTTTGCTGATTATGATAGATGATTCAAATATGTTTCCAGGAGCTAAACCCCCCCTTTCTGAAAAATCTGCTGACACCACTATTATATAAATTATGCAAACTATTGGTACACCAATTATCTAACTGTGCTGGTCCATAAGTTAATATTGTTCAAAATCAGGAATGGGAGTGAAAAGAGGGAACGAATCCATAGTTTTCGGGATCGCTAAACAATTAGGTGCCAATCCCGAATATATTTAATCCCAAGTTTAGTCAAGAATGGTCATGCCACCTGGTTCGGTGATTTATAGGGTAACATATATAAGTATATGGTTGTATGTAGGGCCGGATTCAGGATTGTCTTGAGAGGGGTACATAAATAGCTACCAAAATAACCAATCACATTGAAACTCTTAAAAGTGAAATGTGACAATATTATTTACACCTGACAACACTGGTGCATGGAACGGAACAAAGTGTTTTAAAGAGTGTTACAAGTGTTATGCAAGGAAAAAAAAATCTCTCCTCCTGCCTTCTGTTTCTTTCCCTACTTGACAAATGCTATATTGTTTTGCTTGGTGAATCCTTTTCCTTCAACCTTTAGAAACCGATTTAAACTATTGCCATTGCAAAGCTCTGCTTTCTTTTAAGCTCCAAACGGAATCATGATGCCAGAAAGTTTCGGAAGTATTGCTATTTTCACTGCTAGCTTCTCATTTTAGATAGTGTATATTTACAACGAAGAGGGAAGGGGTGTACGTGCACCTTTGCACCCCTCTAAATCCGGCCCTGGTTATATTTGTATGAATGTATGTTTCAGCATAAATTTGGAACGCTGAAGCAATTTCAACCAAACTTGATAGACATATGACTTCTAATCTGAAAAAAAAATACAGTGGGGGTTAGACACCCCGAGGAGGTGGGGTTTTGAAAGGAGTGATGTGTACTCAATAAACTACAATGACATATATTAGTGTGCAATCCATAGTTTTCAGAGACGCTGAAATGGATAGTGAGGCTTCCAATGCCGTTTAAATCAAAATTAAGCCCCATCGGAATCTGGAGATGGACAGAAATTAAAAATAAAGTGTCCAAAATGATTGAGTTTAATGTCGAATTCATAGTTTTCGGAGTCGGCAAAACGATTGACCCATTTGAAATGACTTTTGCAATATAGTGCCAATCTCAAGCTCAGTTTTTAGATCATATCAATTTAATTAAAAGGCGTATTCTATAGAGGGGTAGAGTATTTCAAAATCTATGTCAAAAGTAGAAAAATCTTTTGGGTTTTGACTATTATTTTTCAATCGATTACGTACCCTAAGTGCGAAGGGGATTCAAACATTTTCCACAACGTATTCTCCTCGTGCGAAGAACGGGCATTTCAACTTAGTAAATAAATAAATAAAATAAAAATAATAAATTGCTGATAATCTATTAACCGCGAATGTACGAATGTATGCTTGTTGATTTATTATTATGATTTATGTAATTGTTATAAATATTAAATTTATTCGAGAAATTTTTTGAATCAAGATTTGATTATTCGAATGATAGTTTTATTTAACTACAAATAAGTATATATAAAAGTAGTAAGATTTGGCAACAGTGGACGTACTAACCACACTAGCGCCGAAGATAAATTGTTGGAAAATATAAGAACTGTATACAGCAATCACGAAAGCACTTCCTTTCCAGAATTTCCTCCTCGGCTTCTTTTATTATTTCATTTTTTTCTTAAAAAAGAAAGTGTTTTCCTTTTTCTTTTTTTCATTCTAATTAATAGGAAGTAAAATGGCGTCCCTGAATCAGTTAAAGGAAAGTGAGGGAGACGAGAGAGAGAGATTCATTTCTCGTCTCTCTTTCTTGTGACAACGAAACGAAAACGAAAATAATGTACACGCCAAGTGAAATGGGCGGGGCTAAACTCTCTGTCGACTCAAACAACGTTCTCTCCTCGGGGGTTGGGGGTATAAGAAAAGGGAAAGCCATCGAAAACAGAGGGCGATTTTTATATACCCTGTTCCCCACTGAAATTTCCCCATTTTTGCTTTTAACCAACATCCTCCCCCTTGGACTTCCTTAGCACACACACACACACACACACACACACACACACACACACACTTCTTCATTAATGATCATGCAGGTAGGTAGGTATACACCACCTAACCCCCCCCCCCTCCCGCTCCGCCCGGAACCCTTGTCATGTAACTTTTGGTATCTATAACAACGTTAACTTATGGATTCGAAGATGGATAAGAAAAGGGCGAGAGGATAGGGGAAAAAAAATCGAAATGATGAGACCAGGCATTATCCATGCGGAAATATTTCCATGCTTTTACTCCACCCACTCACACCGGAACGCTGTCCCTAACAAGAAACTTTTTTTTTTCTGTCCATTTACTTGGAGCGTCGATAAAATTAAAAGTAGGGGATTGATTATACAAGAATATTTAATATATTATACAAGTACATGGTTCATTAAAAAAAAAAAAAAAAAAAACTAAAAAGAAATTCTATGTGACACCTGCTCAAATTGCTTCCGTTGTACCCTTTTTACTTCTGTAACTACTTTTCCTCCTTCCCTCTTTAACCATCAACCCTTGTTTTCTGGTTTCTAGGAAATAATTATAATAATAAAAACATATTTACATTCCAGCCTCTCTCATAAACAACTTATTTCATATCTTCTGTTTTTTTTTTTTTTTTTTTTTTTAGCTAAGTTTGTTTCTATACAGAAAAAAGTCATGTATAATAAATGTGATTACCACCATTTTCACTATTATTAAATACATGTTTGTTTTTGTTTTACTATTTTCCAAATAATATGTAATACTCGTAAATAAATGTGTTAGACCGACTTTTATTATTGCATACAAAAGGCTAAACTTATATAACACCCAACTCTCGTTATAACACCCAACACCCTTTACTTCTGAATACTATGCACCACTTAGCTCTCCATCCTTCTCCATCTCGATATTACCCTACACCGCTATCGTTACTCTATACTCTCTACTGCTACACTCTACCTCCTGACGCCTTAGACCAGGAACTCCTCATAGACTATCAAGTTCATGACCATCTTCCACTCATATTTCCATCATTTGCACGCTGAATCCATCGGCTACTAACAGAACTCCCATTGTCTACTTTGAAGCCCCTAGGCGAGAAGATGATTTCATCTGTTGGATTAACACTTTTAGTGTTGTGATGTGATAGCACGCCTCGCCCCATCCTTCATGCTCATCATTCACAATCTATCTATCTATGGTATGCCTTCTCACCAGGTACCCATATTACTTCGATATATCAGTTGCTCCAGTTCAGGTTCGGAAAGCTCCTTAAGTCCTTAGCAATTATTATAATAAAAACTTCTCAGAGACCATCACAAAATCAATTAAATCTCCCATTTACGCAACACTCTTCCCTAAGAGAGGGCGTAACCCTCTAAAAGGGTGCTAGTCATGATGACTAGCTATAAACAGACGACGAATGAACGGCTAAACTTTATTATTACATATCCCAAAGTAGTTTGAACAAATGTATTTTATTTCAATTGTATATGAAAAGAACTTATATACTACAGTATAAAGATTTATCAAATGAAAGAGAATTTTAAATGATCGAAGAACAGAGAGTATAGTGAAGAATATTTTGAAAAGAACAGATACGATGATTGGACATATTACAAAACTTAGAGGAATCACGCTGTTAGCTATTGTAATGAAATTACGATCACGAACTAAGAATGAAATAAAAAATAATTATTAATCTTATTCATAAAAATCGTAATGTCAATTCTGTGGGTGAAACTAAACGATTTTTTTTTAGGGGGGGGGGGTAATATCCTAAATCTTGGATACGTGCATAACATTATTTTTAAAAAAGCACAAGGACATGATTTGTAATCAAGAAATCGTTGGATGCAAAAGGAAGGTGTTTGCAAATAGTCAAGAATCACCTGGGGTAAAATAGCATAGCGTTTGTCAGTAGTAATTAACATTTCAGATAAAATCAAAAATAATTTAAAGCAAACCTTAGGGTAAATTAAACTTCAAAATACTTCTTATTTTTCCACCATTTTAGATAATATTTTTGTCATTAGGACTTTCCTAAGATTTTGTAAATTTTTATAATGGCTTTTAACAAATTAGAAAGGAAAAAATAATTGAGACAAACAAGGACAATCACTTCAAATAAAATAACCAGATTTTTCAACCAAAAAAAAAAAAAAAAAAATCATCCTGCATCCTACACCGAAATGGAAAAGTCTCTAAGAAACTTCAAATACAGAAAGAGAGACCACTGTCTGATCAAAACTAAGCAGAATCTGCAATACGGTAAAGTACGACATCAGAGAACTTAAACTGTCTATTGGCATGTGACATTATATTGGGAGGTGTCTAAAAGTGACAGACAAATTGAAATATTTAACCCTTGGAATACCAAGATATAAATTTTACTTAAATGCCCAAGATGGAGTCAATTTGACCCCATAGGTTTCCGTGACTCTAAGGAAAGCAAAGTGATAAAAGGATATTCTATTGTTACAATACAAGCAATGAACATTTATTGTAAAGAGGAAAATGTACCACATAAGAGAAACTAACAAAATGAGGTTGGCGCCAAAACTCGCTTGCACGAAAATGCCATCTTTTTTCTACCCTCCTCGCGGAATATGACTGCAAACTTATTTATTCCATGATTGACCAAGATGGGGCCATTTTGACTCTATTTTCCATTTCTGTAAATAAAAAGACAAATTAGATTCTACGATACTTGTTAAGTGTACAAAATTATTCAAGAGACTTTTATAGAAGCATTCCTAGAAGACCATTTCAGCATATATATTTTTTAATGCAATAAAAAATAGAAGATGTCTCGCTGGGGTCAAATTGACCCCATCTTGGTACTCCAAGAGTTAAATATTCAGCTTATTTCTGTCATAATTGGCCTAGTATTGAGTGAATTTATAAATGATCTGTTATGCAGTTAAGCTAACATATTATGTCTGGTTTTGAACTCAACACTCTTCTATGTTCACAGTTGAATAATTTATACTGTTACAACAAGTATCCATTATACTATAGCTGTAAGCCAATTGTTTCATTAATAAAATAATTATCATTTTTGACAATAAGAGATTGTAACCACTCGTTTAATTTGACTATTTAATTTGATCAGTAATTCAGTGTTCCTTTTAGTTATTGATAAAATACAATTTAGTTTTTTTTTTTTTTATTTCTTTACTATTTTTTAATCCTTTCGACTTATGCTACACTATAGAAGGAACGACACAAGGAAAGATACCTATAGAGGAAGACACGATTGAGCTATATGGACTAACTAATACGAGATGTCGAGAACGCAGTGGCGGATCCAGCTTGGGGCCGGGGAGCCTAGTCCCTCACCCCAGTTTTTTGAGTGACAAATATAATTAAAGATATTATTTATATATTTTTGAAAGTCTATAATAAGCGATGCCTTTTATTCTGTACTAGCTGAAATATCTATTCTTCGCATGAGGGCTCTATTTGGAAATCAACGCCTGTGGAAGTATCACCATTCAGGTCAGCGACCGTGAAGGATTATTTTTTACATGTCTCGGTATCCCCCTGCTGACCCCCGGTTCGCAACTGAGTTTTATAATTATAATCAACATTTATTTTCCCCGATAATTTCTAACTTGAATGTTAATTACAAGTATTTGCTATATAAAGTGCAATGTCTTGCAGCTAATCCGTTCAGCTAACATGCCTGTAAATGCCTACAATTTATTAATTGCTAATTCGTACTTGAAATCTAACTGTAACTGGTGAAAGGAATGATTCATTTTTTTACTCCTAATTCTTGTTAACGAAGTGCCTAAACAGATTTCAAATTAAAATGATTTGCGTAAACTCATGATATACCTGTCATAGTCTGGGTTCTGGCTGCCCCCGCCCCCCGTGTTTACCTTCTAGATCCGCCACTGTGAGAACGAGATCTATATGGAAATGAAAAGTCTGGTTCAGGATAGGAAAGAGTGGAAAGTGCGTCAAACCAACCTAAAAAGAAGAACATATTTTAACATTCAGACTTTTCACTGTTATTACGAGTAATAGAGCACAGGTTAAGAGTCTTCATCACGGAGAAATTAAAATACCGCTAATTTTACAGTAAGTATGTGATATCTTTAAATAGATAAAAGATAATCGAAATGTGGAACAAGAGCGCCCTAGACAATATTATTTTACATGTGAAACCGTTAACACGACTCACTTATCTGCTTTCGATTTCGAGCCATTTTGAAAATCGGCATTTATTTTTGCGTTTCTAAACAGTTGAAAACGGAAAGCCACTAGGTGACTTGTGATAACGGTACCTCACGCAAAATAATATTGTCTAGGACGCTCTTGTTCCATATTTCTACTATCTTTTATCTATTTGAAGATAACACAAAATTACTGTAAAATTAGCGGTATTTTAATTTCGCCGGGATGAAGACTTAATATTCCTTCATAATTTCTAATATGATACACTAAAACTGTTAAACGAACTAAAATAAATTACAAACATAAAGAATAACTAACTCTAAGGCCTATGGAACTCGGAGGTTCAATGCCGCGTTCACAAAAGCTCTCCACTGATTTCTATCCTTAGCCAACTGGATCCAGTTTTTACTTTGTATTCCTATTTCTGCGAAATACATCTTAATATTGTCCTCCCGTCTGCGCCTAGGTCTTCCTAATGGTCGTTTTTCAGTTAAAACTTAGTGTTCCTACTTTCATTCCTTCTGGCTACATAACCTACTCACCTGAGCATCCTAGACTTGAATAAGCTGTTCTAATTTGAAAATATTCAAATTATATCGGACTCATGAATGGAGCTCTTTCTAAACTTTATATACAAAGTTGAAAAGAAGTTCCATTGATGTGCTGGAAATATATTAAAGTGCTTTTACAGATCATAAATTGGATTGTTTTTCCGACACGAGATAATAGTCAAACAACTTTTTCTTCTTTATTGATTAATTTGCTAATAAATGGTTGGAAAAGCCGTATTGAATAAAAACATACAGTAGATTAATAGAAGAAATATACAGTAGATTAAAGAAGAAATATACAGTATATTAATAGAAGAAAAATACAGTAGATTAATAGAAGAAATATACAGTAGATTAATAGAAGAAATATACAGTAGATTAATAGAAGAAATATACAGTAGATTAATAGAAGAAATATACTCATCCCTTGGTTTCCGTGGCCTTAATTTGACGGATTTCGGAAGCAACAGAGAAAGTCAGGAGAAGCCAAGTCAGTCTGAAAGTCCTGATTTTAAACATAAAAATGTTGAATTTATTATGTTATAGGTCATATTTTCAGTCTAAGAGTTTTGTTTTTAAACTATGTTAACTTTATTATAGTGCATATTTACATTGTGCCAGGTATTTTACACTGTCAGATTGGTTAGTGTAATTTATTTGATTAAAAGTATGTTACTATTATTTTCCCCTGTTTCCTTCGAAATGTAATTGTTTGTATTAGCCGATGTAACTTAAGTGTCCGAATTTACAAACAATCTGCAACGTTGGACCGCTGTTGGTCAACTTTTAGACTATTAAAACGAGGGGGGAGTGTATTTAAACCTTGTGATTGTGAAGGCATGAGCATCTTCGGTTCGTGAGACACGGCTTTCATTCTTGGTGAGAACTCATGTTATTTGAATCCCTTGTTAATGTAGATTCACGTTTCATGTAGCCTTGATGCTAAAAAGGAGCAATAAACTACGAATTAAACTATTAATAAACCTTCTGACTTCTGGTCTAGGAATTGTGGGGGTCACTTCTTCCAAAAATCGTCCATAATCAAATTGTCAAGCAGTTTTGAAGTGTGTAAATCGCGTTATTATCCTCAAAAATAATAGATTTTATAACGATAACGTTTATAAATATGTATATGTTGATATGGACAACAGTCTGTAGCGTATGATAGCAATTTCTTCTATGGCCACACCTTAACATTTAACCTGTTAAGTTTTGTGGTCAGACATGTATAAACATGTTTTTCCAGACAGTTCTGATATAATACCTAAAGAAGCCATTAGTGGATGTATTCTCAATTATAAAGAAGGAATTTTGTGAAAAATAAAAAGGTAAATGCAAAAATCTTCGGTAACTACGTCAGTTTAAATATATTTTATCTTGAGTGTTATTATTAAACATTTAGTGAGTAAACTACGTTTTGATTCGTTCCAGAAACTCTGAAATAACGAACTTAGGACTAATACATAGAAGTTATAATTTATCTCATGGAAATTTTTAGACAATTAAATAAATTTAACGAAATGTAATTATATTATTATTATAATTATTTTACATCTTCTTCCATATTCTAACCCATTAACCAGAGC
Source organism: Thermobia domestica (assembly GCF_964235325.1). Taxonomy (NCBI): domain Eukaryota; kingdom Metazoa; phylum Arthropoda; class Insecta; order Zygentoma; family Lepismatidae; genus Thermobia; species Thermobia domestica. The sequence goes on from NW_027656845.1 coordinate 40,923, forward strand.
CTTAAATTCTAAGCGTGATAATTCGGTGCCGATAACCACTTTGAGAACCCAGTTAAAGCACTGGGGAAAGTGCCACTGAATATTTTGCACTTTGATGCCAAACTTTGAAGATCTTAGATTGAATGATTGGAGTTCTCTTTTCGTATATGAAACGGGTTAACCACTAGAAGTTTGTGGAAGCTTACCGCCCGTTTTCAGTACCGGAGCTGTATAAGACGTGGATCTATTTAATATTACAATTTAAAGTGGAATCCGAATCACTATATTGCGTTTAAATTTTTAATTCTCTGTATCGAGAATCGAAGTTGGGACCAGGTGCATTAAGAGGTCTAATCACTGCGAACTTAAAATACCGCTAATTTTACAGTAATTATGTGATATCTTTAAATAGATAAAAAAAAATAATAGAAATTTGAAACAAGAGGTCGCTAGACAATATTTTGGATAAAGTACTGTTATCACGAGTCACTTAGTAGCTTTCCGTTTGCAGCCATCTAGAAACGCGAAAATAAATGCCAATTTTCTAAATGGCTGGAAATCGAAAGCAGATAAGTGAGTCACGATCACGGTATCTCATGTAAAATAATATTATCTAGCGAGTTCTTGTTCCACTTTTCGATTATCTTTTATCTATTTGAAGATATCACATAATTACCTTTAAATTAGCGGTATTTTAATTTCGCCGTGATGAGGTCTCTAAAGAGCTTTCGCGCTAATTATTAGACCAGCGGGGAGGGCCAGGCTACCTGAGCAAGAATTAAACAACGGAGAGAAATTATATATATTTAAAAATATTTATTACAGAGATTACTCGAGAACTGTAAAGATCACCGACCGAGCGATGGATAGGCTAATGGATATGCTCCCGAATCGAGAGGACTCATGTTTGAACCCGCTCATATTCTTTCCTCGATTTCCATCCCTCTTCTTTCGCCATTATTATTGTTGATAATTGTTACTTATTACGGTAGAAATTGGTGCCCAACGTCGAATTTGGAAACCTGTTAAAAGAAATAGAAAAATGTTTGTTTTCTGTGCCTGGCCACATAGTTGGGTGGTTTACACTTTTAAGAATTCAGAAAGTTATTAGGGGAAATAAAAATAGCACAGAGTTTTTCGCCTTTATAGTTCTGGCAGTTACGTTAGCCTATGGTCACAGTGGATCCGACTTTCACCGATTTTTTAGTTTGACATACTCTGACGACATCGGTGAAATAAACAAATGCATTGAGAGAAGTGTACGTGGTCAGACTGGCGCCGACATGGTTTGGCGACTACGGCCGACTTCTACCGACCACCGATCAGAAACAAATTATTTTGTTTTTGTCATCATACTACGCCAGACTAGCGGGTGATTTACAACTCATCGCAGGTATTGAGACTCCCATTTACATGTTACAGCAAGCCGTTCTTCTGCTGATATACATTTTCGAAAATTACTTTGCTTCTCTGTGCGTCCTCGGATCTTCTGTAAGATGTGCCAAATAAATCCTGTTCCATTCTGAAGTACTACTGAAAAAACTTCTGTTGCTGCTCCAGCAACTTTGAAAATAGCGTGTGAAACTCGCCATATTTCTCTCTTTCTTGAATAATAGTATTTATATATTCGCTCCTATCTTCCTCTAAAAGTAATATTTTTAACACAGGATTTTCTAATAGCAGCAATTACTCGTCCATATTGTATCCCACAAGAAGACAGACTGACGACGAATCGGTTGCAGTGTGACCAAGCAGTCGGTAGACGCGGTCGGCCGTAATCACCAGAGTAAAAAGTCGGATGCACTGTGACCGTAGGCTTATATGGAAATACCTCTTAGTGTTGCCTGATCTCTTGGTGGTTGTCGAGGAGTTGGGATACACGTAGGGAAGGTGTTTTCGAAATCTTTTCTATCAAGGAAGTTTGTTTACTCATACACACACTCCAACATGATTGCTTCAACTGTCATATTTTGTCCATTCTTTGAAATGAGTTTTGGAAAGAAATGAATTTTGGAACATAGATAACACCTAATTATTATCTTTTTAAAGTTATTCGGAGTAAATGTTGTTTCGTTGGTGTGGTTTGTATTCAATTCAGTACTATGAAATGAATGATCTTTTATGTGGAAGTGTCTCCCATCGTTTCAGAAGCTAGTTTAAAATTTGGTCTCGATACGTTTAACGGTGTGATATAGCACATAAATACAAAAATAAATAAATAAATAAATAAATAAATAAATAAATAAATAAAATTTAAAAAAATAAAAAATAAAAAAATCGGCACAAATTTTAACGTATTTTTAGAAAACTATGTTTTTCCAGATAGCCGAATTACGTCCAAGGTTATTATCAGTAACAGTGTTTATTATAATTTCTTCAGGTAAATATCTGGTCGATTTCTCATAAATCCGCACTCATAATCTTGCAAATACCTTTACAAGTTAGAATGATGTTTGTAAAATGATATACCTATAATACGATTTTGTTCTTGAAGATATCGATAGACCACAACTCTTGTATACTGAAGTAATAAATAATAGAGTACCGATAACGTATAAGTAAAAAAAAAAAAAAAAAAAAATCAAGACTAACTTTTTTATAATTCCAAAGAAAACAGGAGAATACGAATCAATGCGCTGGAAAATCAAAATGGCGTAGATATTCAAGAGCCTTAACAGCAATTCACAATTACCGTTTTCTTTATTTTTAAACTGTTTTTTCTTAGTAGTGTGCCCCGTGAAGTCCCCGACCGGTAAGTGCGTATGCCTTTGATGTGCGTGGTTCGCAGTTTGACTCACGGTGAAGATATTTAGTGTCAATCTAATATCATGAAACAAGAAAGGAGAACTGATAGCATTAAGAGGTATGGAACTCTGGTCTTGAGAGCCAGAAATTACGGTACTGGAAATCAATATCCAATATATATATATATATATATATATATATATATATATATATATATATATATATATATATATATATATATATATATATATGTGTGTGTGTGTGTGTGTGTGTTTTTGTGTTTGTGTGTGTGTGTGTGTAAAAATCGACTGCAGTTTATTTTCACATCTACAATCACTAGAAAATAACAACAAAAACCCTAGTGCAGATATAAGGCTTCAAATTTTACATCACTCAAACTATTATCTATTTTAGGTGATATGCTAGTAAAATAAATCCTCTACTCAAATAGAATGGCGGAAGCCGTGGGGGCTCAGTGGTAGAGGATTCACCTTTGGTGCACGGGGTCCTTGGTTCGATCCCAGCTCGCGTCAAGTGAGTTTTGTGGTGGACAAAGACCGTGTGCGTGGATTTTCTTCCGTTTCCTCACACTTTCTTCATAACCATTTCATTCATATCTCATAATCATCGTTTCCTTTAGGCTAGCCGGCATAGGCGTGGGACGTAAAATTTAAAGATTTCATTTTCATTTTTAAAACACATTGTCATAATTTAAACTTTATTGCTACAGTACAAGCCAGGAAATGAAAGCGTCATACACTTTCAGAAAGCTGTATTGCCCTTCCTGAAGAGCAGCCCCTTGCTTAAACATTACGATTCTAATACTGTACTAAAAGTAAAACTTCTATTAAAAAGAAATCCAACTGCAGCCAGTGGCTAGCTATAAGTTTTATTACTTATAAAGATAACCAAAATGATCTCCCCGAATTCTCAAATAAGAATCTATAAACTGATGTTTTTGTTTCTTATAATTTCCTAGATTTTGCGTGTGGTTGGGGTATTTTACGAACGGTGCGGACCTTATATGGGAGATACAATGTGTAGAACACTTTTTTATAAATTTAGCAACGTTGGGCGAGGTTGTCACGCATTTCGTTTCGGAAATGGTTGTTGTAGGAGAAGATATTGAGTTTCCCCCGGTGCAAAAGGGACAGGAGTTGTAAACAGAGCAACCTTTCTCATCATCTCTTGCGGCTGTGGTTGTCTCCTTCCTATTCCTACACTGGATACGTTCTCTCCTATTGATTGCTTGAGAAAAAGGCGAAACGGGATGGAAAAAGAGAGAGAAAGAGAGAGAGACAGAGACAGAGAGCGCAATTTCTGCTTCGAAACCCTACAACTTGACAGCAAGAAACGAAAATTTCCCTTTCTCCCGCCCTCCTGTTGTAATACGCAGAGTACACAGACATACATATATATATCTATATATATATAAATTCTCCTCAAAATTCCTATCAGCCAATGATAATTCAAGATGGAAATTATGCCTGTAGTCTGATTGGTAGATCGTTATAAATTAAAAAAGAAAAAAAATCTGTATATTATGTTGGTTGACTCCTCTTAGTTTGCATGCACTGCACCCCCCCTCGCTTCTGTACCTCCCCGTCTATTTCCATTGTCTTAATTATACTCGTTGTATGTATGTATTGATTGCGAAATGCGAAGAAATGTTCCAGGACTGCGGGGGGGGTGCCAAGGAGGAGAGCGAAGAGAAGGCATACACTAGCGTCGTTCGTTAATGGTGTTGGTAATAGGGGGCGGTAGATGCCCCCACTTTCTCTCCCGAACTCCTTAATAATAAGAATCAGTAAACGAGAAACAATTAGCGATGGCCAATCAGAGTAAATGAACTTACGTTTCAGTGCGCTTTCTTTTTTCTTTCTAAGATAATACCCCACCCCTTCCATATCTCTTCATTTCTCAATACGTAGGTTGTTCTTCTGTCTCGATATAGAACCCAATTCACACTTCCTGGTCTACAATAAAAAAGACCGAATATTTATTTTATTTTACGATCCACTTAAAAAAAAATGGGGGGTTCGGAAAAATTCTTTCTTGGAGGTATAGTAAATCATACATTAAAGATTTTAGCTTCACTCTGTCAGCACACTCATCCGTCATAAATAATTACAAGATGTCATTTTGTAAAATGGAGTTCGCGACGACAGACGAACGATTTGGACTCCATTAAAAAAAAAAAAAAAAAAAAAAAGAAAGAAAGAAAGAAAGAAAAGAAAAGAAAGAAAAAGAAAAAATATTTGACAGTCCTTGTTCAAATAAAATGTTTTTGTTTCCCTCAAAAGTTCATGTGTTTACAGTTGCTAAATTAGAAATATCCTATTATTATTATTATTATTATTATTATTATTATTATTATTATTATTATTATTATTATTATTATTATTATTATTATTATTATTATTATTATTATTATTTCCGTAACATTGCAAATTATGGATGCGTTAAATAATACTTTCGATAAAGTGGATAACTTCAAATATCTAGGATCAATATTAACAGACCAAAACCCTATTCACGAGGAAATTAAATGTCGATTAAAAGCAAGGAATTCGTGTTTATATTCAGTTCGAAATATCTTTGTTGTCGCGAATTCTGTCGAGAAATTTGAACCTTAAAATATATAAAACGATAATCATGCCTGTTGTGCTATATGGTTGCGAAACATGGTCGCTTACTCTAAGGGAAGAACATAGACCGGAAGCATTTGAGAACGAGATTCTGAGACGAATATTCGAACCCAAGAGGAACGGGAATGGGGAATGGAGGAAACTTCATAACGAGGAACTGCATAATTTATACGGTTTACCAAACAATGTTAGGGTCATCAAGTCTAAGCGACTTAGATGGGTAGGTCATGTAGCCAGAATTAAAGAAAGTAGGAATGCTTTCAAAGTCTTAACTGGAAGACCAATCGGAAAATGATCATTAGGAAGATCTAGGGATAGATGGGAGGACAATATTAAGATGGATCTCACAGAAATAGGAATACAAAGTACAAGCTGAACCCAGTTAGCTCTAAGGACAGAAGTCAATGGAGGGCTTTTGTGAAAGTGGCATTGAACCTCCGGGTTCCATAGGCCTTAGAGTTAATTAGTTTTTAGGGCGTAATTAGAAGGAAATGGGTAAGAAATGTTTCACTCAATAATTTTTCTGTCTCTTATGAAAGTTTGTCAATGACCAGCAGTTTACCGGTAGGGCCAGAAATATTACTGCTAGTTTGATTAAGACAGGTATATATCATAGGGAATTTGCAACGGGATCCGGGAATTTCCATTTTCCAGAGTTGGCCACTCAAGTCATGTTTGATTTCATCTACAATGTTAGCCTAAATGTAGTTTGGATTCTGAAGAAAAGTTTTCTGCGGTATTTGCGAATTGCGAGAAAAACGTTGAAGAACTTCATCTTCTTTCAGTAGCCCTTCCAAGATTGGAGAAATTGCCGAATAGACTTTACAGGACCTCAACTTGATCATGCATATAAATCTACAAAAACTACTACAGAAGAAAATAATACGAGATGATTGACTCTTTTTTTTTTTTTTTTTTAATTCGACCAGAATAAATTCGATCAGCTAGGAATTAAGCAAGCTCAAATGATGAGAAATGTGTTACTAACGGGGAAGAAGCAGGCCGGTAGCCAGCCCAAAAGTGTAGGGGAGTCCCGGCTGAAGTTAGGGGGGCCCGATCCAAAAATATAGTTCATCACCATGTTATAGTTCATTTGCAAGCCTACCGTGAATATTTTAGGGGGGCCCGCAAAAATTTAGGGAGGCCCGGCCCCCAAGACCTCCCTGGATACGGGCCTGGGAAGAAGTGCAATGATCTGAAGTTGTATCCAGAAATTTGCACATCGTCTGTAGACTTTTAGATTATTTCTGAAGAATAAAAACATTGCCAGTGTTAAGAACGCAGTGGTTGCTTTCCGTGAAATAACTCTTGAAGAAAGAAGTTTAGCTGCGTAATTTGACATCCATTGGTGAATTACTGACTGAGATATCGTTACCAGTGTTTTCAACAATGGAGTGCTCACAATAATGAAAATAATGAGGAAATCAAAATTTTGCACGGATAATGGACTAGATATTGTACTAAGTATATACATACGTCTGAGTGATTTGACATCCATTGATGAATTACTGACTGAGATATCGTGTTCCGCGTTTTCAACAATGAATGGTTGTAACAATGGAAATAATAACAATCAAAATTTTGCACGGATAATGCACTAAATAATGTTCAGGTACAGTAATGTTCTAAGTTTGGTTTTATTATTGCTTTAAATAATGTAGTTATTGTGTCCCAATCTTTTATTTATTTTCAAATATATTTCTATTGGGCGAGGGTTGCGCTCTCTAATGGCTCAGCTTCAAACTACTTAGAGGTAGGGTAGAACCTATAAGCTTCCTCAAATATTGTTGGTTTTACGGAATTCAAGCTGTGAAAAAGCAGAAAGATATTTTAGCGCTCTTCACCGCTAGAAGACATTTGCGTTCTACTATGAGCCAGAAGAAGGTAATTTTTTTTTGCACTGACCGTTGAGAAATGAGATTGATAACTTAGGCAGATGGCTTCCATTTGGTCTTTTGATAAGTTAATTGATCCTTTTCTATTTAACCTTAACGAACATTATTTTGACATTTACTTTATAACATATTTTCCTTTTCAGGTAAAACACCCAAATTTGTAGAATTGTTCTGCTAAGCCTTGGAGTTTGTACGTACTTGCAGGAGCGGGGGTAGATAATTTTCTAGAGAAGAAGAAAGATATCTCTCAACTCTTTGTAGGTTCTCCCCTGTGTATTTGTGTGCTTATGAATGAGTTTTTCCCACTACATGAGTTGTGACAAATTATTAAATTTCTTCCGTCAAACTAAATGAAACGAAAATATGTAGAAACGAAAACGAAAGTATGCAATTAAAGAACAGACTTAATTTGCGCACGTGAAATATAACATGTCCTATCCAATATTAAAAGCTAACGACGCCAGTAATGATTATTATATTGAGCAAATTCTCTTCGTAATCTATAACAGTGGTCGCCAAACTTATAAAGCTTCCTTTTTAAATCCTACTGTCAGCTACCAACCAAAACAACTACAAACTTTTTTTTTTTTTAAAAAAAAGGAAATTTTACATTTGTTTATTGTTTATAAACATACATTTCTACTGAATATGAAATCAAACTAGAATCCAAATCTAGGAAATGTCCCCGCGAACTGCTAGTAGCTCGCGATCGACGGTTTGGAGACCACTGATCTATACCCTACTCCTGCCCAAGTCTATAATCTGACATTTACTTGTGTGAATTTATGATTTACGAATACTTTATGCAGTCCTGTCACCACGGCATGGCGCGTCCTCAGGTTGCGGATCGAGGAGAAGGCCTCTAGATATAGAGGTTAGCTGCGAATATACTGAATAAGCAGTCGCGGACAGACGACTAGGAGTGGTCCTCCAGCTTGGGGGTTTGGGTAAGGCCAACACCCTCATCCTGTAAAAAAAGGTACTTGTTCAGAAACATTCACAAAAGCCTCGGACAAGGACTGATAACTTGGCACGACATCAGCAAAAGAAAATGGACATGAGATTTGGAACATGGAATATTAGAAGTCTTTATAGGGCAGGCGCGTTAAAATCTGTAACGAGTGAGTTAGAGAAATACAGGATGGACTTAGTAGGAGTTCAGGAAGTTAGGTGGGAAGGAAATGGATCTGAGAATTCCGGAAATTTTATGTTCTTTTACGGGGAAGGAAATAAAAATCACCAGTTAGGAACAGGGTTTTTCGTTCACAAACGAATATTACCAGCAATTAAACGGGTTGAATTTGTTACTGACAGACTTTCTTTTATTACTCTTAAGAGACGGTGGTGTGATATTATTGTTTTAAATGTACATGCTCCAACTGAAGATAAGGGTGACGATATAAAAGACAGTAGCGGCTCGTAGTCTGTACAAGCACCGGTTGCAATGTTGCAATATCAAAGGTATGTAGGTACGCGCAAGTGTTCCCCTCCCCCAGCATTCTTGAGTCCTATCCAAGAAATATTCAGGAAATATGAAGAGGAAAGTCTTTTAAGCTCTAATTGTATATTATTGATTAAATTATTTCTCGAATATTAATTTAATATATAAGCTATTTCCTTTTTTTCAAACAACCACTATCAATGTACGTTTATACACTATTTATATACAAAACCTCTACACTCATGTTATTGGACACGAGATAAATCGAATATATAGTATGTGCTGTAAGCCATGAATGATGGCGTTAATCCGAAAAGAAGAAAAAAAGCAAGAAAATTGCATGCACGCAGTTAAACAAAATTATTTAATTATATAAACTATGCATTATTTTAGAATGGAAGGTCTTTCTTCGATCTTTCGGGCTTCAAATTTTTCTATGACTTTATTGAAATCTGAAATGCTGCTCGCCAAGTTTCTCTGAATAGAAAGCATCGCTACCGCAAATATTTTCCGCTTTATTTTCTTTGGGGTCCAGAAACACCTCTCTCCTCCGACAATACGTATTTTGTTAGCATTTCTTTGTATAAATATACGGAACAAAAAGTCCATTTTCAGGAACCACGTATTTTTTTTTTTTTGTCTGTAAAGAAGCATGACATCTAAGATGTTTTCCTTTGAAAATTAAAAAAAAAAAAAATAGTTTAACATTCCAGCAAATTAGGCTAAAGAAGACAGATGAGTATTGGAAGTGAATGATTTTATATTAATTTATGCTCTCCGCCGGAAATCGAACACGGAATCATGTGCACGTAGGACACAGAGCTAGGAATTAGACCCGTAGTAAGACATTTTCTTCTTGGAGACTCGATTGACCCCCCTTCCCCCCAGAATATGATTTTTTTTAAAAAATAAATCTTATTCCAAGAATTTTCACCTTTGTATTATAAATGTTAAATAAAATCTATTGACTTCGAACGACCGCCCCCCAAACTTTCAGCCTGGATCCGTCCCTGCTTCCACCAGACTTATATTTGTTCTTTGCGAGTTTGTTTTGTGAATAACTTCTTTCTTCCACGCGTCTGTATCTTCCTCACCCTATCAACTGAGTCAAGCGCTGCTAAGCGGAGGAATTCGTAACTATTACAGAAGCTGACCAGTTGCGGAAAAAATGCAACCGTAAGGGACCAATACGGGAAGATAGGAGCGTTGCAAGAATAAATCCACTTCCCCATGTTAAGAGATAGGAGCTCGCTGCCATATGCTCAATGTTACTGCTTCCAGTGGCAACGTTCGCTGCCACTGGAAAGGTAAATCTCTCTCTTTCTTTTCGTTTTTTAATTGACTTTTTTAAATGCATCAATACTGTTTTGCGCTCAAGAGCAAAGGTTTATATTTTACTGATACACTACTTTAACACTTAAAAATATTTTTAGTATTTAAAAAAATATCCGGTTGCACAACCATGCAACATATAGTACCAGCCGCCACTGATAAAAGATAGTTTTTACGAAGAAGTGGAACGGATATTTGATCAACTCCCGCGATACCATATGAAGATTCTATTAGGGGATTTCAATGCGAAGGTAGGACGAGAGGATATTTTCAAACCGATTATAGGGAACGAAAGTTTGCATAAGGAAAGTAATGACAACGGTGTTAGACTCGTGAACTTTGCAACATCCAAAAACCTAATCGTGAAGAGTACAAAATTCCCACATCGCGACGTTCATAAATACACTTGGACATCACCAGACGGAAAAACACATAATCAAATTGATCACGTTTTAGTAGATAGAAGAAGACAATCTAGCATAATTGACGTCCGATCGTTTAGAGGGGCTGATTGTGACACTGATCACTACCTGGTAGTAGCTATAATACGGGAGAGATTATCGTTGAATAAAGGTAATATTCAATGTCCGAAAACGGAGAGATTTAATTTAAAGAAATTAGAAGAGAGCCAGGTAAGAGAGGAATACCAGATTGAAGTTTCGAATAGATTCGCGGTTTTAGAAGACTCGGAGTGCACTAGTGTTGATGATACTTGGATTGAAATTAGAGATAGCATTAAAAGTTCAGCAATAGAAAAATTGGGACGCGCGGAAATACATAGGAAGAAACCATGGTTCGACCAAGAATGCATTAAACTAGCAGAGAAGAGAAAACAGGCAAAATTACGGTGGCTACAAAATCCGAATGAAACAACTACACAAAATTTCGCAAATATCAGGCGGGAAACTTCCAAAACTTTTAGAACAAAGAAACGGGTTTTTTTGAAAGCTAAAATTAAGGAACTTGAAGATAATAGTAAAAATAAAAATATTCGGGACATGTATAAGGGGATCAGCGAATTTAAGAAAGGCTATCAACCTCGTGCTTATATATTAAAGAAATCTGACGGAATAGTTCTCACCGATACGGATAGCCTCTTAAATAGATGGAAAGATTTCTTTGACGATTTGCTGAACACGCAGCCAAAAACTAATGTGCGTGGAGAAAAGGAGATACACACCGCAGAACCGTATATTCCAGAACCCAATCGAATAGAAGTGGAAGCCGCTATAAAGAAATTGAAGAAACACAAATCTCCGGGTGTAGATGAAATTCCGGCTGAGTTAATTTTAGCTGGAGGCGAAAAATTGTGGAACAAGATACACAAACTCATTCTCCTTATCTGGAACAAGGAAGAATTGCCACAAGAGTGGAAAGAATCAATCATTGTTCCAATTCACAAGAAAGGCGACAAAACTGACTGTAATAATTATCGAGGCATTTCTCTTCTGTCAACATCCTATAAAATCCTTTCAAATATCCTGTTAGCAAGATTGACCCCATACGCAGATGAAATTATTGGAGATTATCAGTGCGGATTTAGACGAAATCGATCAACTATCGACCAAATATTTACCATTCGCCAAATACTCGAAAAGAAGTGGGAATACAATACCCCGGTACATCAACTATTTATTGATTTTAGAAAGGCTTACGACTCGGTTAGGAGAGAAACATTATACAACGTTCTTGCAGAACTTGGAATACCGAGAAAGCTAATTAGATTAATTAAGATATGTTTAAGTGAATCCCAAAGTAAAGTCCGGGTAGGAAAATTTTTGTCCACGAGCTTCCACGTCGAAAATGGCCTGAAACAAGGAGATGCGTTGTCGCCATTATTATTTAACTTTGTGCTGGAATACGCCATAAGGAAAATCAAAGATAGCAACCAGGGCCTAGAGTTGAACGGCATTCACCAGGTTATGGCATATGCTGATGATGTAAATTTAATAGGGGATGATAGGAGAACAGTAGAAATAAATGCAGAGATCTTATTAAACGCTTGCAGGGACATGGGTTTACAAGTAAATGCAGAGAAAACTAAATACATGGAAGTGCGTCGGGACCGTAATACGGCAAATTGTGGAGGCGTTAAAATATTAAATAATGCTTTTGATAAAGTGGATACTTTCAAATATTTAGGATCAATATTAACAGACGAAAATCATATTCACGAAGAAATTAAATGTCGACTAAAAGCAGGGAATTCGTGTTACTATTCGGTTCAAAATCTCTTGTCGTCGCGAATTCTGTCGAGGAATTTGAAGCTTAAAATATATAAAACGATAATCATGCCTGTTGTTCTGTATGGTTGTGAAACATGGTCGCTTACTTTGAGGGAAGAACATAGACTGAAAGTATTTGAGAACAGGATCCTGAGAAGAATATTCGGACCCAAGAGGAACGAGAATGGGGAATGGCGGAAGCTTCATAACGAGGAACTACATAGTTTATACGGTTTACCCAACATTGTTAGGGTCGTCAAGTCTAGGAGGCTTAGGTGGGCAGGTCATGTAGCTAGAATGGAAGAAAGTAGAAACGCTTTCAAAGTCTTGACTGGTAGACCCATAGGAAAACGACCATTAGGAAGACCTAGGCGCAGATGGGAGGACAATATTAAGATGGATCTCGCAGAGATAGGAATACAAAGTAGAAACTGGATGCAATTAGCTAAGGATAGAAGTCAGTGGAGAGCTTTTGTGAACGCGGCACTGAACCTCCGGGTTCCATAGGCCATAGAGTTAGTTAGTTAGTTAGTTAGTTATGCAGTCTTATTTTTTTATTATCAAATTAAAACTATGAAATGCCACTAGAATTTAAATTTTGGGGACCTTTGAAATTAATTTGTAAGTGAAATTTTGTTACATTCAATTCTCAACAACTGACCTGATGTTATAGCAAGCCTTCCCCTTTCTATAAACATAATAGCAAGTAAACTATGTTGTATCTCTTATTAAAGGGATTTCCGTGTACAAATGGTTACTACGTATTCCTGTGATGGAGGAAATCCTGCGTTCGATTTTCAGTGACAGCATAATTTTCAGTACTAACGCAGCACCAGAAGACAAACGAAGTTAGAAGCATGCTCAAAACAATTGTCGAAAGTACTGTGTCGTCTTGAAAGCTGTATTTGTTTTTGCTTCAGACATTCTGTCTCGTATTGAATCCCGTTTGTTAAAATTGTGTTTGGTCTCGTCTCGTGTGTAATCCACAATTGAAGATACATTTAAATTAAGAGGAAGCGAATTCCGATCTAAAAAGCTATAAATCATAACGTTGAGAACCAATGTACCGACCACACATCGCTTATTTGTCGTTTATGTTCTGGCAGCCGTTTTTCATCGCAGGTTATAGCAACTGAAAGTACACTGTATAATTTTTATTCCCTTTCAATTCTGAAGTCCGAGACCAACTTATTGGGTGTTTGAAAAATGTTGTTCGTCTCGAGCTTTTCCACGCCACCTACACAAGCATTTGCATGTTATTGCAATAAGTGCCCAAAGCGAAGTATTCTTTTTAGAGAATGAAAAATACAATATACAGTTTCCAAATCCATAGATTCCGTAGGAAGGACTTACGAAAAAACTGAAGACTTCAATCTTAAGAGTCTTCATCCCGGCGAAATTAAAATACCGCTTATTTTACAGTAATTATGTGATATTTTCAAATAGATAAAAGATAATCGAAATGTGGAACAAGAGCGCCCTAGACAATATTATTTTACATGAGAAACCGTTATCACGACTCACTTATCTGCTTTCGATTTCGAGACATTTTGAAAATCGGCATTTATTTTCGCGTTTCTAAACAGCTGAAAACGGAGATTTCGAGACATTTTGAAAATCGGCATTTATTTTCGCGTTTCTAAACAGCTGAAAACGGAAAGTCGCTAGGTGACTTGTGATAACGATACCTAACGCAAAATAATATTGTCTAGGGCGTTCTTGTCCCATATTTCAATTATCTTTTATCTATTTGAAGGTATCACATAATTACTGTAAAATTAGCGTTATTTTAATTTCGCCGGGATGAAGACTCTTAACAGTCATCCCCTTCGTATAAACACAAATCTTTTTTTCTTTTCTTTTTCTTTCTTTTTTCTTTTCTTTTTTTTAATGGTATATGCAGTATATTCAGGTATCTTTGCAATTCATATGTGTTAGAGAGAGATAAGTGAAAAATCACAACGAACTGTTATCTCAAACAACTTCCTCGGGAAACAGCCGAACATTAATATGTTTACAGATAGTGGCTGACGAAGAACAAATATCGGTTTCACTGACATGAGAACACTGGCGCCATTGCTAAATCCAAATTATCAGTTTCGTCTCTCAGCATCAATCTTATTTTCTCTTCTTTAAAGAAACTTCTGGTTTAATAGTAAGCGAGTGCGTTTGGTGCACGTGGTCCCGGGTTCGACTCCCGATGGGAGAACCTTGAAATTTTAACGCTTTACAATGGTTCGGTTTTCAATTTTAAACTGTAGGTCCATGTCTCATATAGCCTAGGTGCTGAAAAAGCAGGGGAAACAATAAAGTTTCTTTTTTATATATCTAAATAGGCTCTAACCGTTCATGTAGTGGCTAGCATGTGTGTTGTTCTTCCTGCCGGTGCCGGGTTCTGTTTCTGGTGGCAGAAAATACACATTTAATTTCAACATTCTTCACTTTAATAATCATTATCCCCTCCCAAGTGAGTGTGGTGGACAACATTTTGTTCATTGGGTTTTCTCGGGCTGCTCCCATTTCCTCCCACTTTCTCGTTCCTCCAACAAGGGCGCCCATCAGGGGGGAAAGTTGGGGCTCTCGCCCTTCCCCTTAGAGGAAATTGTGTTACGGAAGGTCGAAAACCCAATAGATATTTTATAATAGTTACCGCAAATTTTGAGACTACACTTGAAATGTCACTTATATTCTTCCCCCCCCCCCCCGCTTGAAAACCACAACATGGGCGTCCTTCTCCTCCAATTAATTCCATCATCATTCACTTACTTGGATCATCGTCTCCCTTAGCGTAAAGGTCATAATCGAACGTTGGTACGTTAAACTAAAATATTTAATTTAATTTAATTAATCATCCGTATTCTTTAGCCTAAAGGCCAAAACCATTAGAAATAAGGAGGGATTATTCTGGAGTCACACTAACTGTTGCTTCTGCCCGTCAATTGAGTATAGCAGACGATTCCAATGTTGCCAGGCTGTAGACATTTTTGTAGATACTTGAAAGAATATGATAATTTTGGTTAATTTTAATTCATTAATTTGATTAATTAATTGTGTAAATAATGCAACTACTGTTTCAAACTAACAAACAGATAAATACCACAAAACACGAAATGAAATATATAATTTGGTTCTATTAGAAACTAGTAGGATTTGGTTTAAAAAAAGGGGGGGGGGGAGTTTTGAGAGAGGTGCCAATAGACCACATCACATGACCATCTACCTCATTGGATACAACTGTCAGTATAACAAGAATTCTCGAGTGTATTGCTTCATTTTGGCACAAGAATTGCCGGCAAGGGCACCGATTTCCCTGTAACTTTGGGGGCCCCATTCATAAAAAAATGCATGTAACAATACGTATAACAATTAAAAATACATATAAAAATATATATTCATAAAATACATGGGGGCCCACATGAGCTACGGGGGGGGGGGCTCGGGCCCCCTTGTGCCCCCCAGGATCGGCGCCTTGATTGCCGGCATCAGCTTTAAATGTAAAATAGTATGAAAATATAAGATTCAAATGTTTCAGAGATTGTTTGCTGTGAGGTAGGATTGAAACAGTATTTAGTCGGGTGATGTGTGATCACCACATCAGCTACTACTACTACTACTACTACTACTACTATTACTACTACTACTACTACTACTACTAC